>NW_025940803.1:0-722 GCF_000764305.2 Hyalella azteca
CAAAGGGCTGTTGTTTTCGCCTTTGCATTGAATTAGGTTGTTTGTCTGCGTGTTTTATAGAAAATTGGATTTGAAATTATGCAATTTAGTTTCTTTTACACTTCGTTCTATAATGTATTTTAAAATGGATGTTAGCATAGAAGCATCATGCCGTTCCGAAATAACGTGAATACAATTAAAAAATTATTTTTATTGTTAAATACTAGAAATAGAATAAGAATAGCAGTGAAAATTGTGATGAAAATATTGCGATAGTAAACGTTGAGTTCTATCATTTTGGGAGAATTAATTTCATAATATTTTTCATTTCATTGTCATAGTATTTCTTGTTTAATTAATAAACTCTACTAGGTGTCGGGCTTTTACATTGATTATATTAATCAATATTGACCAATTAATTTTTTCTCTTTAATTATTTGTTGATCCCCATTTGATGTAAGGGTTCTTGACGTCTTGTGTTATATATTTTTTATCTTGATTACCTTATTTACTCATTGACTACATGTCGGTTACATGCGATGTTGTCGAAAGTAACAGATGCGCGTTAGCAAATTATGTAATATGTAATTTGGTAATATGTATTTGGTGACGCTAGAGAAGAATGAAAAAAATATGTTGCATAGAGTGGACATATAAAATAATTATATATTGAAATGTTAGGGAGATACGAAAAAAGGCGATAAGCGCATAATTTGAGGTTTGGTTTGGGTTAAATGAGAAAT
>NW_025940804.1:0-1865 GCF_000764305.2 Hyalella azteca
AGACTGAAATGTTATTGCAGCTTTATCGTTTGTCATAATTCCGAAGTCACGAAAGACTTGCGTCTCTTCAGTTTGTCGTTTGAGGCTGAGTAGGGGGGTTGGCCCCCCGCGGCAATTGACGGTGGCTCAACTCTTCTCTGTGCTGCATTATCCAAGTTTTCTGGATTGAAAGCCAAACAATCACAAGTGCGCGTAACTACGAATTGGTTGCTGCGTTCTCAAAGTGCCTCTGTTCCTACCATTTATGTTACATATGAGTGTAATACAATATACTCGTGTTTTCGCTCCCTCCGATCCTTCTATTACTATGCCTTTTCCCTACGGGACTTTTCTACAAAGAGAGGGGTAGTAACCCTCATCAACACCTCGACTTCCATCTTACTCATCACGTCACCATACATCATCATCGTCATCAAACCATCTCATCAACCATGAAAACCACCTCCCTAGTCACCAGTAACACATAACGAACGCGAGCACACATATATGTATCCAACTTAAAGAGATTGACCAAAGACTAACAACTTCAGAGAACTCAGCTCCCACCTTAACAGAATGACTGACAGAACAGAATTGGCTTTTACGCTGTTACCGATGACGCCATCGCCATTGACAAACACACCTCCGAGAAGCAACCGACGCATTCACAAAAATTAACGGTTGTTTTATCTTCTATTTGTCAACAACCGCCCATCATACCTACCGACCTCAGTACTAAACGTATCATTTTCGTTAGACATCTGGAAAGAAACAGTGAAAGCCACGCCGCAGCTGAAGTCGTGACACCACAATCTAGCCTACTTGTACAAGAATCATTGAAACAAAGTATACCGAAAAACGTATACCTTTTTACATTTTTGATGAAAAACTCTTAATCACACCATCACAATGCGAAGAGGTACACTACTCTCACCTATAAAGTGCTATGAAATAGACCACTCAACACGCCAATAAATATCCACCACTCCCGTTTTCTCTGAATGCGCCGCCAAGGACCACACCGAATGCTCCAACTGTCTCAAAAATGACTCAATTACCTCAACGGCCACTACACTTTAGCTGAAAACTACCTATACCGCAAAAAACGAAATGAACATCAAAAGCAACATGAAGCAATCAATAAGAAAATTAATGTATTATTCGTTTTTAGAGCCAAACAAGCGAACAAACACAAATATTCCATAACATAGATTGACACTGACCGATTTGACACAGCAGATATAGCAATTCGGTCAGCAGATATAATAATTTACGCCAATACCGTCAAACTTCTACCGTAAGTATTGATTCAGAAGCATCCTATCGAAATGATTGGTTGTCAAACTACGACATCGACTTGATATTTCCTGACAGAAACTCCACGAAAATTTTCAACTTCTTTAATAACTAACCACAGACAAAGATTAAAAATTGATTTAATCTCGGAATCGCGTAGATATGGGTTGACGACCTCACTGAACCTATCAGAACAACTAACCGATGACGGCGATCATAAGAATGACCCTCCTCCCTTGGTAGCCATGACTCAAAACAAAACGAAGACCGACATCTCAGGATGGAAAATATCTTCGAACAATATAAAGAATTGTCAGATAATCTATCATTGTAGTATAATACAATTGTAATAAATCTATGCGTCACCACTTATTCTATGTATCACTCCCTGTAAAATTGTAGGATCGCAATTAGCTCCAGTCCTTGGGCAGCGCACCAGTAATAGTACCCTCCACTACACAGCGTATCTTCGCTAAAGTCTTTGCAACTCCAACGATACTTGCTCAAGTGTCATCTCCGTCACAAACCTTGCATGCCTGAAACTGTTCAATTGTGCTTAATTTAATAGTGAGTTAATGAATATTACCTGG
>NW_025940805.1:0-389 GCF_000764305.2 Hyalella azteca
TTATATTATTTATGATAGACTTTTTACTCGTGTCACCCACGTTCTTTCAGATTTTCAAGATTCTTACAATAAGGTAATAAAACGAGGTTGAAAAAAACATTTAGGTTATATAACAGTGCGCGAGAGAAGGTAGACGGTTATAATAATTTAGGTTATAATAAGGTTCACAAATTATGGCAGTCATTTTTTTCTCAACAGGACGGGCACTCTGTTCCCCAACAAACCCACCATAACCGTGGGGCGAAAGTAAAAGTAATTAGGTAAAATGCGTCTTTATATACATTTTACCGTTGCCCAAGACATGTTTAACGCCCTATAAACCTATGAATGTTGTTGCTAGAATGTCTCTGGAGTTATTGCATATTTCTAGTGAATTTTAAAATTTCTCA
>NW_025940806.1:0-1421 GCF_000764305.2 Hyalella azteca
ACCCAAGCTCGGAAACATTATTGGTGAAGCTCAAGAAAATATATTTATGCTTATCTCGGTCGTCGTGTGAAACTGAGAAAATTAAAAATACGATAAACTAGAACCAAAATAAATATGTTTTAAGCAGCAATACTTATCTAAGCAGACGAAGATGGCGGCATTAATGACTTGAATTTACTGAAGTAGATAAAACTAAGTCAACGCATGCATGTAGCCGGCAGCGGCAGTTGGGCAATTTTGAAACCACAAACAGTTTAGATTAAATATTCTGGTCAAATTCATGTAGCTTATATTGCATCAATTTAAAGCCACCATCAAAGCTGTAACTCAGAAAATCCAAATGATTTCATAGTGCACGGATATGAAGGATTTTAAACTGTAACGAAAATTGGATAAAATCAAACCTATATCTATAACTATTGCAACAGTATAACTGGGGAAATTCCTATAACTATTGCAACAGTAACTGGGGAAATTCAAATCAACTATTACAATTTCATGAGAATAAATCCAAAGAAACTGCTGTTATTTTTTAATTGGACAAATGCCACGCAACTCTTGCGGCTGTAATTGGAGAAATGAAACTAAACTCTGTTTCAATTTTGGAAATCCTGCACATCTCGTGCAGCTGTGGGCGTCCCAGATCAAGCGCTGAGCCTGATGCCTGACGTGTATCAATATTACCATATTTGTGTATTCAAAGCCAGCTCCCGCTGCCATGTTTTCAATGAACTGAATTTGATGGGAAGCAAAAGTAAAGCGCAAGATCAATTAGATGCATCGGCAAGCTTTGGCGAGAAATTATTGCTAGTCATAAAGTGCGTAGTATTTTGCATTCAACAGAGCAGTTCAAAGTACCGCGTGAATGTTATTAGTGGTCCGTGAAATAGTCAGAAAATTGAATTCGTTATAAATTTTAACATTTTTCGGATTACAGCCTTCACGAAAAGATAAAGATTTAACGCAGAACTTACAATCTAGCTTAGAGTTCAGTTTTTTTCAACTTATTCCAAGGGGTCTATTGAGATAGATTGCATCGCATATTTAGCGTTTATAATCATGATAAAGACACAAATGATAACGACTGAGATCTAATTTATTAAATATAGATCAAAGTCGTAACAATTGCAAATAAATTAATTGGAAAATACACTAGAAAACTAAAATATCTCAACCGCCAAACGTTTCAATATCAATCAAAACAATTAAATAAAGTTCGACAGTTTGAGAATTGATTTGCATCATTTTATGAAATTCAAGAGGAAAGTATCTTGCCATACGAGCTTAACCCTTACAAATTGTAAATCACTTAAAATCCACCAAAAATCGAATGAAGCAAAACAATTAGCGAGTATAATGCGACAATACAGTATTTAACGCTAACTACTGTTAATAAAAAGCTGACGAGATACCGTTACATT
>NW_025940807.1:0-473 GCF_000764305.2 Hyalella azteca
GCATGGACTTTGTAAATAAATTTGCGCCTCGTAAATGGCTTTTCATGGCCAAGATATGGAATTCACGGCTTGGTGAAATAGAATCACGGCTCGAATAAATGTAATTACGGCTGCCAAATCCATAAAACCACGGCTCAAAAAATTCAGTCACGGCTCACCAAGCAGATATATTCCATGCCTGTTGTCGACTAAAATAGTAAAACTATTTTAGCTTTCTAAAGTACGGCGCATTTTTTTACCAGCATAGTACGGTGCACCACGCAGGTCGTTAAAATGACAAAATAAATTCCGCGCACGGGCCGGCGCACCTGGCACATCTTCCTGACCATGGACCACTATGCAGAGGGTGGATGCAGCGTCGCCAATACAGCAATCCCTTGATTAGCATGGTTTTGAATACCACGGTTTTGATTAACGCAGAAAAAATTTTGCAACCTACCCTTAATCTACGCGGTACCAGTTTTGATTAGCGC
>NW_025940808.1:0-1702 GCF_000764305.2 Hyalella azteca
GACTGCAGTATTGTTGGCTTTTGCATTGCTTTTCTTTGCAGCCAAGTGAATAGTGACTAGTGAGGAAAACATCTACTCTCTGAACTGCAACCGCCGAACCAGGTTTTTGAGCCGTGATTTAATGGATTCGAAGGCTTGAAGCCGTGATTCCATTCCTTTGAGGTTTGAGCCCTGAAGTGTCACTACAGTGAAGTTGAGTTAGTTAGTTAGTTAGTTTAGTGGCCAAATGTTTACACCATAGTGGCAAAGCAGAGATTTTTTGAGTCAGTTCATTTCTAATTTCCTCATTTATTCAAGATCTAAACCAATTTCTTATGTATGATGATTCTGGTATCCATGATACTTTACTGGTCTACAGGGCTGGAAAAGTCCAATTTTTGTCTGAAATATTGCGGCTCTAATATCGTATTATATCAGTAGGTATGAAATCTCGCGGCTCGAATGTCATAAATTTTTGTTTAATTGAAAAATCGCGGTTTGCACTTCACAAACATGTCACTTCATAAAATTTTCAACTTCCACAATCTGCATTGCTTTACCATTCGTGCCAAAATATCCTGCAGAAAAAACATAAACATCATAATGTAAACAAATCAACTAAACATTTTGTTGAAGATTGCGCATAGTTACGGTCATGTCAAAGCGGTCAGACTGCATTAACACGTGCTCAACTTACAGTAAAGACAAATTTTATTGTTGCCATTTGAGATTTGACTGTTTTATGGTAAAATTAGAGATTTGGGGTAACACGTACATGGACTTTGTAAATAAATTTGCGCCACATAAATGGCTTTTCATGGCCGAGATATGGATTGGAATTCACGGCTAGGTGAAATGAAATCACGGCTCGAAGAAATGGAATCACGGCTGTCGGCTGGCCACTCCATAAAACCACGGCTCGAAAAATTCAGTCGCGGCTCGCCATAGTGGCAAACCAATGATTTTTTAGAATCAGTTCATTTATAATTTTCTCATTTACTCAAGATTTTAACCAATTTCTTATAATGATAATTCTGGTATCCAAGATACTTTACTGGTCTACTTATAGGACTCAAAAATGAACTTGAGGAAGAGTCTAAAAAACTCTCTGCTTTGCCACTATGCGGCTCGCCAAGTAGATACATTCCTTGCCTGCTGGTCTACTTATAGGACTCAAAAATGAACTTGAAGGAGAGTCTACAAAACTCTGCTTTGCCACTATGGACTTTACACTTTACTGGCACTTCAGCTATTTAGCTATCTTGCACCAAAAGTCAAGATGAACGTCACCATAGAGGTGGAAGGTCTCAATTATTCATCACCCACATCCCCCAACACCACAACTCAGGCCACAAGGGGCGGAAGGTCTCAGATGTCCAGCCCGCTGAAGTTGGCTCGAAAGAAGCAGCGTTAGCATCTCAAAGAGACAAAGTATTACAAGGAGGGATAGGTGAAAAGCAACAGAAACAAAGACACTCGAACAAGAGGTTGCTTACACGGGAGTCGGGACGTCGGCCCTGGGCCGCCCGCATGAGAGAGACAGAGAAGGGAAATGTCAGGAATCCTACCTACATAATAACTTAACCCCACAGGCCACAACTGAGATCTGCAGTCATGCCAGTCAGACACCGCGAGCTCAGCAGTGGGGCGCTCATGAACAATCCCCCTAGGAACGCGAAATCCCATAGGACTTCTGACGAGCACAGACACATGTCAGAAGTCC
>NW_025940809.1:0-1135 GCF_000764305.2 Hyalella azteca
TTCACTGTATAAATCATATAAGCTCCACCTATGGGGTCCGCCGATAGCCACCATAAAAACATAGGTGCTCCACTCTCAATTTTTATTTGGGTAAAGAGCTTGTTACGATTGTACAATGTCAAGAGGCTTCACGTGGAAGAAATTCAGCCACGAGTATTGTACGAGGTTTCCGATATTATAGCGCATGTTTTAGCTCATATTTTTAATTTTATAAATAAATAACATTTTTAATTTTATAAATAATTTTAATAAATAAAACTAATTCTCTGGTCTTTAACAAAACTTGCTTAAGAGAAGAAATTCTGCCAGCCTATACTAATATTTTTAATTTGTGTATGTCTACTGGAATTTATTCTGATGTACTGAAGCATGCTCGTGTCATACCGGTTTTTAAGTCTGGAAACTCAAGTAACATATGCAACTATCGACCCATATTTACCTTGCCCTTCCTTAATAAGATTTTTGAAAAAATTCTTCACTCTAGACGCTCTTTTTCTTGACCTGCAAAAGGCCTTTGATTGCGTGAACCGTCAAATTTTCTTGCATAAACTCTACCGTTATGGCATTAGAGGGCCTTTTATGCATTGATAAAGCCATATCTAAACAATAGATATGATAATAGATAAAACAATATGTTTATTGTGCGAGTACAAATCGCCTTCAAGACCAATCACGATTGAAGTACCCCAGAGCTCTGTTCTGTGGCCTCTTTTTTTTAATATTTTCATATGATATCGCCTCTTCTTTTAATGCGATCTGCAAGCTTTTTGCTGATGATGCCGTTCTTTATATCTCGACAGGTACCTACGATGAAGCGTGTGATAGCATTTCTGATCTGTCAGCAGACTTTTCAAGATGGCTGTTAGTAAATGAGTTAGTGGCACACACCGATAAAACTATACTGATGCTTTTTACGTCTAGACCTGTTGTTGCCCCTTGGAACATCACTTTTAATGTATCAATTTTAGAATCGGTTGATGATTTTCGTTTTCTAGACTTCATCCTAGACAAAATTTATTTTTGAAAAACATATTACTTTCTGCATAGATATATCATACAGACTTTTTACCCATTAACTAAATTTTACATTACAATTTTCGCACCGTGGCCTCTTCTGCAATTGAGACACAATAAT
>NW_025940810.1:0-405 GCF_000764305.2 Hyalella azteca
TATAAAAAAAGGGGTGAATGTCCCTTTTTTTATGATGCTATTTTTTCTCAATCGCTTTTGGTCTATTTGGCCGTAAAAAAGATTTTTGGTCTTCTATTTATTCCCGAATTTCAATAATTCTAAATATTTTTTGAAGTTTCAAGCTTAAGTTAAGTAATATCTATTTGACCGAAATCTCATCTACAAAGAGCCAAGATGGCTTGCCTTCTCCAGGGTGTCCTTGAGGTAGCTTACCATAGTTTTCTGCCAATACACGTATGTATCTTGCATTTTGATTACCAATTGAAATATTGAGTGTTTGGACAAAATCCTCCATCCTTATGGCTGTAGCGAGGTCGATTTTCTTGACAGAACGATAATTTAAATTGTCATCTGAGGTAAAGATTTCGACGTTTCGTGGAGGCA
>NW_025940811.1:0-358 GCF_000764305.2 Hyalella azteca
TAGCTGCGTGGTCAGTCTGGTCCCTGTTGCCAGACGTAGCTGCGTGGTCAGTCTAGTCCGTGTTGCCAGACGTAGCTGCGTGGTCAGTCTGGTCCGTGTTGCCAGCTGCATGTAGCTGCAAGGCCAGTCTGGTCCGTGCTGCCAGATGTAGCTGCGTTGCCATCTCAGGCCGTCTTCCCCAAAGTAGTACGTTTTATATCAATTATGTACAGGGCATTTTGTTCTAGAAACTACTCAAATAATAAAAGGTAATAGAAATGAAATATGTATGAGTAATTAATAAATAAATAGATCATATTTATAGAGATTTAAACGAATAAGAATAACTTAAATAAATGAAGTAATTATAAATCATATT
>NW_025940812.1:0-170039 GCF_000764305.2 Hyalella azteca
TTTGCTGTCCGAGTATGATTTTTTCGTGTGACTCTAACCTGGATTATTGAAGTTCTACTGCTCAATTAATTTTAATTATTCAAGCATTAATCAGTAAACAACACATGACACAAGTCGATTGATGCTAAAATTGATATTGAAGGTTTCTGTTGAGATGTGTAGGCTATTTTGTTGCACTCTATAATTATCATTAGGAGCTATTTACTGCATGTAAATAGCAGTTCATTTTATAGCTTCATTATGTTCAACTATCAATCAATACTTCATAGTTGAATTTGGAAAAAAATATTTTTCGCCCCATCCTAATAAGTTAATAACCGGGGACGAAGACTGGCGCGTTTGATAAGTAGGGCCAAATGGCAACTAGTTGAAGTAATTAAGCTGTTAACCCCATAAATTAACAAAGATATAAACTCATATCGACATTAACTAGGAATTATTTGGCACATCATAGATCTTAGTTATGATCAAAAATTTCCTACACCAAATATATTTTACTTATTGCGCTGAATTCTTGCTAACGAAACTTTCCAGGAAGCAAAATTGCAGGTTTAGAAAACATTTACTCAAAGATCAACAAATAGCATACAACGTTAACTTATATTATACGTTATTCATTTCAGTTCTTGCGCCTGACATGATGTTGATTGGCCTCGTGGCGGCCGACTTTTCCAAGGTGGGCCCATAAAGCCAAGCTCTGCTTAAACTCATGCCATTATTTACCTTCATGTAAAGTTCAATTCAAGTAATGACTTCTTAAGAATTATATTCGCACTTGCAGAGCTAGTGGTCATTTCGCACGCGTAAATGTTACCATCCTTCCCACCAATTGTTGATCTGATGTCAAATTTGAGAAATATGGCCCAATAAATCATAATGACTTTAAAAAAGCTGGCTTTATACGTGATCATTTTATCAGTTCGGCGATTGTCGTCTGGCTGTGACATCGACGGGGCTCATGCCCAGCTACATGACTTACGCGTACCCAAAGAACTCGCCACTCCAGAATGCCATGGACCAAATGTAATTATATTGTTTATAGAATAATATTGGTATTCAACCGACTCATGATAGCTGAGGCCCTCATCATTAAGGATAGGACCCTAGCCATCAACCTTCAAACTACTGGATTTGTCAGAACCTTGAGACTGTTTTCGGAATGATTTTCGGTGCTTTGATTCTAAATTATTTTGTAATTTTGTAATTATTCCTAACAATTTTGTTAGGAATAATTATTCCTAACAAAAAATAATTATTCCTAACAATTTTTGAGTAGTATCCTATTTACTTGACTTTGTACTTATGTCGACGCTAATTTCATCACTCAATGCGCCTTTTAACTTGATAATGAATGATAGAAACATTCGAAACGTCGTTAACGAAATAAAAATGTCCATCGGTAACCTGATTTTCGATTTGCCAGTTCAAACTAAAAATATTGTTCCATATATTGAAAAAACTAATAAGAAAATTGCGAATAAAACAAATTCTCTGGTCTTCAATGAAACCTGCTTGAAAGAATAATATTATTATACGAACGTCTGTAATGTTATGATTAAATTAAATGAAAAGCAAGTCAATTAGCTAATATATGCATTTTTGTAAACTGTTTTGGGAACTGAAATTTATTCTGTAACAATTACCCAGTTTTGATGGTTTACTTGAAGGATGTTGCGTGTGGTGCAGTCCGGTATAGCGCCTCGTCTCATTGAAGCGGGTTTACGGAACATCTGGTACCACACAATATGAGAACACGCATTCAAATGATTCATGACTATATTAAAGTCTATAATTATTTCAGATCGGCTTAACTTTACGACTGGCACGCTAGTCATAAAAATCGAATGAAAGTGTGTGGGTATTATACTCGATATTTCTCTATCTCAATGTTGTCAAGAAATTGACGGCAATTTCCAAGTCATCATTTCTTGATGGTTGAGCGTAATTAAGACAAAACTATTATAGGAAACAACGTTTACTCTGATCTTTTGAACAATTGAATGGTCAAATGATAACATCGAATGTTTATTTGTCATTTGTATAAAACAGACCGATTAATTTCAGTGCTGGTAGGTTGAAGTAAACACTGCATTCAATGTTGTTTTAATACCTAAAATATGAACTAATTACATGAATAACTTCAGTTATTCATATTATTGTTTATGTTTCGGGCAGAAGATTTATTGTCTCAACACGAGCTTCGCCAGCTGTCATCCATTCTATAAACGACGTAAGCAGCTGTTCTCTATATAGAATATACATTATAGTGAAAGAATTAATACCGGAACACCCTCCTTACTGAAATTCGAAAATGTAATTCAAACGCAGAAACTCAAACAATCTGTCAAGAGAATCACACATAATAATAAAAATGAGTGTGCCATGGGATAAACACCTACAATGTTATTCAAGATTAAAAACTTGGGTAAAGAATTCATCGAAGCAGATTTCTACACCTTATAGGCTTATACAAAGCACATCGGTGCTCGTAATTGGCCTCATCACCTGCGTTAGGACGGAAAGTCTAACGCAGAAGTTGTGATTAATTGGAAATGCTTGCCTGACCGAAACCGATGGGTTTAACCGGATGACTTACACTTTAATTGTTAAGAAAACGAGCTGGTGGCTCGCACCTCACGGTTCTAAGGTAGGGCTTGCCAGCGAAATTTTAATGTACGGTTTAACAAGCGTCGAGGTGTGCGACAAAGTGGTTCTATCTTCTATAGTGCGTTTTATTTTGAGCATGGGGCGTGATCAAGTTCCGTTATCCAAGAGCATCTCCAGGATACAGGAATCTGATCCTGGCGCCAGGAGAAAGCGACTTGAAGAAAAGTCCATCCCAGCAGGATGCGAATTCCGAACTCTCTCGCGCGAAGCAAAGCCTCTACTGTTGAATTATCGGAGAGGACTTGGCATCCGAGTCATGTTAAGGGACTTAATTAAAGTATTGCAAGTATTAATTTCATCAAATGACAAAAGTTAATGATGCCACCGTGATGTTTAGATGGTTTCATTAACCATTTCATTCATCATTTCATTAACCTTATTTCTCCATTAGCCATTCGAGTTAACAGCAGGTGAAAGAAACTTCGTTTATCCATAAGAAACCATGGTTCATCTCAGAGAAACAGATACGGGAAAAGATACCGAGATCACTTTATTGAGAATGTAGACTAAACTCAAAATAATTATCTGAGATTAGTAAGAATTAAGCTCAACGACGCGCGCCAATCGAACAGGTATGAAAGATACGTGTGCTTACTCGTACTCGACTCGCTTGCTGCGCTTAATAGTCGACAACGTCAACGTGCCTTTCGATAAATATGACAGCTTCAGAATATTATAAATATTATGAAACGCACTAAATCGATCCATACAATTTATACTTAATAATACAATAAAGTAGTCTCAATTTATCGCAATATTTATAACACATCAAGTTGGCGTATACGCAAGCAATGCAGTAAATTTCCTAGAATATTCCAGCAAAGATTTGAACATATCATCGTTGTTTAGGAGGAAAAAGAACTTTAATAAAGTTATACGCATACACGATCTGATTATTGTAAGTATACGTGATTATTCAATTTTTAACGTATAAGGCAACAAAATTACTCAGTAAATCGGGTGAACATGAAAATTTTGGTGAAAATGTTGGATTTTGCAACAGAATTTCCCATAAATTGTTCCTCGGACAATTTATATCAGGGGCAGTCTGATACATGCCCAGTGGCGTCACTTGGCTTGAAAAATCTGTGAACCCCTTGCTTCTGTCTGTTTTACTCGTACCTACACAGAACGAGGTCATGGCTTCGTCTTGAACTCTAATAACCCGCAACCCAATAATTCTTTTTCACGCTGGATAATATACAATGGCTAATTCTTTTGTGCACTGCGCATTTTGGGCAAACTGGTATCGGTGGCTTTCAAGAGATTTGTCTGCAATGCGCCATAGATGATTCAGACCCTATCAATCATCGATGATTCATCGTTCAGCGATGACCGCCACCTATGCTCGATATCCTCTCGTTTTATTGGTGTTTTATTGTCGAATTTTGGCAGATGTGGCCACCCGCCGTTACGCCAACTATAATCTACCGTCGCCACCTATAATCATCGATGCGCCATCCTTAATTATTATTTAGGTTGAGGAGTGCGGGGTATATTTTGGTTCAGTATTTACATATTAAAAGTTTTTAAAAAATTGTGAAATTATATTAACTCTGCTGAAAATTAACAGTCGACATTTAAGCAGAACCGTGAATCATTATAGAGATTACCCTTCCGTTCAACACTAAGCATTTATCAATTGTTCTAACATTATTTCTCTGGTAGAGAGTAATTTGATTCTCCGAATAACAGTATGTTCTTCTTATTTGCCTCCTTAGGGGAAAATGATGAGGGAATTTCTCACAGATTTTTTGATATTATGCTATAGCCGCCGTGAAAACGGTGCGAATCAGTGAGAGGAACTGGCTTGCATCTTAATATTGCTGGAATATATTTGATTGGATGGATAAACTGAAGCTTAAACGTGTGTTTTTAGAAGATTTTTGTTATAGTTTATATTAAATAAGCATGGAAATCATATCGAACCGAAAATTGAGTTATAACAGTACATTCATTGCCAACCGATGGGCAGTGCCATCATTGACAGAATATGCATCGAAGTCTCAACAATGAATTCGGTGCATAATTGAATTACGTTTCAAGTTGATTTCAGAATTATTGTCGAGTTTTGAGATTTAACAGTTTAGGTTGCTAAACTTTCCAATTAATGTTAAACGAAAGCTAATAATTGATTAATCATGTGAGAAGTGTTGGTTAGCTCATGACAGCTGTATAAAAGGATATTAAAAGCCCTAAACTGAGATAGACGTAAGCTGAGATGGGATGACAAGAAAATGTTAATATGACTCAACAACGATGAAACTGTATTTTGTCGCTAAATGCATATATGATTGGGAAAAGGATAAAATATATAAAGAGAATACCTGAATATCAACTTGATCGATCGCAGTATCAAAACTCATTCTAGGGATTCTAGACACCAGAGCACAATTTTACGAATCGATGTTTCAATCTCCTGGCAGTGAATAATCAATGAATGCCAACTCCAACGAACGAAAAATACAGTTTGCGTGTAGTCAGTTATTCATAAATATTTTATTGTTTTTACGCACATTGTTTCACGATTGTGATCCTCACCGCTGTAAAATCACTCTTAAAAAGAGAAAGTTAAATTAGATAAAATATCAATGAATATGTGATTTATGTAATCATATCATTATTCTGCTCAAGTCGCAAGAGTACTGAGAATTTAAAATCAAAGAAAACGTCGAGTGAATTCACCATATATTCATTGAAAACTTTCCGGCGACCGGCCTCATCGTCGGTTCAAAAATGTGTGGAATAAAAGTACAATCATTAGTGAGAATCAAAATACATACGTAAGAGATTGAAGCCTAAATAACGGAAGAACGGCAACGGAACCTAAAAACCTATCGATTTACAATTTCAGGAGGATATGAACTATATACGCATTTTTAAGACAAAGTTTCCGTTTAAAAGTATACATCGATTCCAATATCCTCAAATCTTGAGTATATGAAGTCGCTCTCAGACACAGTCATGGCGCACGCCAGCATAAGGTCGTTTGTCCGACTGACTTATGTTTATTGCCGTTGCAGTGGGTTGTTAAAATTACATATTGACTAGGAGCTGCTTTCATTCACAGAGAAGGTTCATGCGTTCTTGGTGGCGTATGCGATCGTTTGCTCTTCGGGTGTTACTAACGTTGCCCCAACTTCGGCATTTGGAAACGAATTTTCTTGAAATGAACATGTATCAGCTTTGGTATAGTTCGAATTTTGACTTTTATAAGAGAATGAGGACAAAAA
Organism: Hyalella azteca; assembly: GCF_000764305.2. NCBI lineage: Eukaryota > Metazoa > Arthropoda > Malacostraca > Amphipoda > Hyalellidae > Hyalella > Hyalella azteca. The sequence goes on from NW_025940812.1 coordinate 5,901, forward strand.
AATTCTCCGATGGAATTCCCTCGAAAATGAATACGAGGCCTGTTATTCCGTCGCAGTTGTGGCCTGCAAATGTCTGATAGTACCGCTTAACTGTTAAGGGGAGCGTCTTGGTCCAAAATCGACAATTTAGGCTTTTCCTGTCTTTAATCTCATCTTAAAGCTGACATTCTGACCTATCCAACGGTACCAAAACCATTTCTGTACGTTGATTTATGCGTTCACGACAGATCCCGAAAGGGAGGGTGGGGGAGTTCTTTCACATTTAAGATGGGTAATAATTCCCGCAGTGCTCTATAAATCACTTATCTACAGACACTCAGCTCCAGTAACCTTGCTGCAGTCGTACGGGGTGGTTATTGCACCGTCGCTCGTACCATCCTTGAGAGAAATTGAGCTCCAGTATCGTCTAGTCTCATTCTTTGCAGTGTTGAATGCCGATTTCGAGGCGCCCGGGACTTTGTCGGGCTCTACTGAACATTCACACTTATTGTCACTGGAAACCTATTTACTCCTACAGTTTTGTTGCTACAGCAATGACACATATACCATTCGATTTGCAAAGAAAAGATCTACAAATTATTATAGGCGTTTTTCTAATTTCGTTATAGTTTGTATTTTATTTTGCAAAAAGGGGGGTGGAATGGGGTAAAATCGAAAAATTTCCGAAAAATTTACAAAAAATGCTCCCACACCCACAAAATTAGAAATTTCAAAAAACGCCTACATCAATTTGTAGATATGGTCTTTACGCATCGAATGATATGTGTCTCGATGTTGTAGCTTGAAAATCCTAGGTCCGCTGATATTTCTACAGTACCCCTTTTTTTGTCCGTTTTCTAATAATTTCTCGTTTTATTTCATTTTTTCGAAAAATTCACATGAACAAAAAAGTCTTAGAATTGCGTTTTACATACGTGTATTAAATTTCGAAGTGATCCGTCCGTAAATAAAAAAGTTTTTTCGGACCAAGACGCTCCCCTTAAGTAGCCTTTGGCTGCTCCAATGAATATAATGCTCATTCATCTGTCAATGCAAATACTTGGCATTAACGTTAACACCCATCCTCGCAGGTTGCTGAAGCCAGGCGGTGACAGAGAAGCTAACGCGATGACATCCAGCAAGCCTGATGTCACTGTTCATGAAAGTGAGGCAAGCACCGTGCCTAAATTCCACAAAATCCGAGCAATTAGTTCAGTTATCCATCTGCTACAATGACCTCTCTAGTCTCTAGCCGTTTGAAGTAAACTGCGTCCGAGGCCGTACAATAACACATTCATGATATGTTATATATAAATTTAACATAAAATATTCGATCGAACTCCTCCTGATTTGATTTATTATAATTAACTTCTAGTCGATTCTTTATTTATTTAATTAATCTTCTTACCAACTGCAACATGCAAATTAAAATAGATAGGAGCCATTTTTTCAAAATTACAAAACCTAATTAAATGACAGGATGTGGCGGAAAAATGTAACTAACCGAAAAAAATTATGTAAGAAATATTAAGTATGATGCTCTCAGTGCACATCAACATAATGGGCAAGCAATACGAAACGATCTGTCAATTTAACATTGAATAATTAACAATTTTTACGCCCCTGAGGTTGATTCGTTTAGCTTTAGGAAGAACTCATAGAATTATAAGTAGAATTCATTGTTACTTATTCAAACGCCACTAAAAGAACGGAGCTCTATATACTTATAAATGTTCGTGTGCACATGTGAAAAAATTCGTGAAAGATTCTAGAAAATGAAATCATAGTGAGGAAATGTTTCTGTAGTGACAGAAAGAGTTGAGTGTTGTTGATTTCAAGAATGATGAGATCATTCTGAATATTCAATACACAGGTACAACAATCATGATCTCACTCAGACGGAACAAATGTCAAGTTCCTCAATATAAGCTGGCCTTGTTATCCCTGGCATTGCTTCTGAGACCGTCCGCTCAAACATCGACTCAGAGGTAAGCGAGTGTCGAGGGAGCTGAACTGGCAGATTAGCTTGTCGTTTCAAGGAATATTTTTGTGATTTCAGAATCTTGTTTCTCCAAATATCTTAATCCCGAGCTCATTATCCCGAATGCAGTTAGTTATTTTGAAACTTAAGTGAAGAAAGGCACTATCGCGCCCTCATTTAGCAAGGGACTTTCATTCTGAAATTGAATCGAAATGTAAAGAAATATTGAACTTATAACTTTTAGAAAGATTTGGACAGAGATAAAATAAGATTTGAATTTTTAACCTTCTCTCCGTTTCCGCAGTGTCACAGAATTCCATCATCAAAAATAAAATCACCAGGTTTATATTCCGACACGATAAGAATTGCAGATATGTATGAAACCGATCAGCCATCTTCTTTTTCCGGTGCCAGGCTCCAAACAAACAATCATTGCAAACCCTTCGTAAAAAGTAAATTTTAGATATAATATTTTCTAATAAATCATGCTAATGGCGTACGCAGATCGACGCCTGATTGCAATAAGTTGCTCTTGACTAGGTATCGTTAGATGTTCGTGTACGAATTCGTAGCCCGCGAAAGTGATATAAAAGTGCGCAGCTTGTCTACCTCGCTACCTGGTAGGGGTTGAGGGGGTGGCCGTTCTCAAAGCTCCGGAAGCTCGGGTGCGGCCCTACGTAGAGGCAGCGGCACTGAGGGCATTTATATTGAGGATGCATTAAACGTCCACTCCAAGTAATGATCCTTTGGAAACTTTTGGCTTGTATAAATAGGATAGTAGTGTCTTCACATTATAGTAGTAAACTTTGCTCTGACTTAATGTCAGCCAGAATAAAGAAGAGACATAGTTAGCTCTGAGTCCACCGTGTCACCGAGAGCTTGCCTCAGACGCTGAGTCGACAGCTTACACAAATATTGATCAATGTTCATGAAGAGGAGTAGTGGAAAATTGTTGGTCAAGTGGAATAGATATATCGTGATCTGTCTTGGATTTCAGAAGTTAGACTTACATTAAGATAGAAATTGCTTGACTGGAATTTTTAGCAGATTTTGAAATAACCTCATGTATTACTCGTATATCAAGTTCAAAAGTCGAACACATATTTAGTGCAAGTAATATCATGTTGAACAGACATTACTAAAACCTACATCATGTTGTAGCATCATGTGTTAATTTCAAAATATATTAAGTTAAACTCACCTTTGATTCAAATGTTGGGCTCACATCAAGTTTAACTGTCATGAAACTCAACGCATTTCAAGTTAAAATGAACTGAAAATAAGTTAAAAATTACTGCAAGTTATTGAGTTATTTCATTTTAATCAAATGGCATCATTTGATATCAAATTGTGTAAAAATTTCTAAACTTCTAAACGAAATTAATCTTAACTAAAGAAATTAAGCTAACCGGCTTCTATTGCTATAACATATGTTTCAATAATAATTGATACTATGATTGTTTATAGGCCATTAAAAATCCCCAAAACCGTATCGGAACATTAATTTCGGATATAGACAGAAAGCAGATAAATTATTCTCAAAATTTTCGATGTTTGCAAATTAGTTTTAGTAACATTTTTGAACTCAGTTAAAGAAGCTCCTATAGCTTTAGTTCAGTAGCCGCCGATCGCAGCTACTTTCGGCTGTGATGCATAATTCTCGACCAAGCTGTTAAGAAATATTAATATAGTCAATTACCTGTATTTTATTTAATTTTCCGAATGGAAACTTATCCTTTTCAAGCCAACAATTTTCTTCATTTTGATAAACTATTTTCATGTAATTGGTCGTAGTCAAATAGATATACATAAAATTTATGCTGAGCCTAAAAATAAACGCCGAGTAGCGATATTTAGACATTTTTTATTGTCTACTGCAAGTTTTTTAGACTTCTCATTTGTGGGAATGTAATCACAATTCATATTTTCCTGTTTTATACACATCTTTAGCTTACTCCTGCGGCAAAAAAATCTGGGCGTACGATTCTCGTCAGAGCGCATATATAGAATGAAATTATATAGTTTTTTATAATTATGGGTATCTTCAATGTTATTTAAACTAATTAATGCGGAGTGCATGAACATTCTAGTTTTTTCAACTTCTCTGAGTTTTTTTCCACTTTTCGGTTCTGGCGTTTTTTGAAAGTCCTAGCATGTCACTGTTTTTGTCGAGCATAATTATTAAAGAGCATTCACTAGCCGCAACGTTAAGTTAAAAGAAAGTTAAAGATGGTGTTTTTATCCTAGGGCTAATCGACTGTGTGATTACGATAATAGGCTATCATTTTATGTGATGAAGTAGCTTCTTGATTTCTCATGAGCAATTTAAGCTTTCTGTTTCTGTTCTGTTCAGTTTCAATACAAAGTGATACATTTCTAACATTTTTTCAGTGGTCACCAGCATTTGTGAACTTCGATACCGTGCCCTACTCTGGGATTCACATTGAGGTCTTCAGGATGATGATGCAGTACCTCGGGTGGTGGTATGTATTTATGGTACCTATGTGTATAATGCTATACAAATATGCTTTACATATAGTTGACCAGGCTTCATGGAAGCCTGGTCAACTATATCAACATGTTTACGCTTGCAGTTCACCGCATAATTGGTAAAAAAACTTATGATAATAATAGGTTTTTTAGATACAGAACGGAAAATTTGTGCTATATATGGATAAGCTAAAGTTACCCTTAAATACTCGGGACCGAAGACCGGTTACCTGGGACCGAACACAGAATACCCAAGACCAATGACCGAATGCTCCAGATCGTACCCCGAATTTTCGGGACCGAGCATTGGAAACCCGGGACCGAACACTGAATACCTGAGACCGAAAGCCGAATGCCTGAGACCTAACACAGAATACCTGGGACCGAACCCCGAATACCCGAAACCGGACCTCGCATATCCGGGACCAAGACCCAAATACCCTTAACCGAATACCGAGCCGACATAAGTCCTGCGTTGGCGAGGTAACGCAATTTACCGAACTGAATGGACGTCATACCTCAGGAGTTGCGGCGGCGTCTGGTCGGACGTTCGCTAAGTTCTTGGCACCAAACGGAAAATTTTGGTGGTAGGTTGGAGACCTGATGGTTGGATGGTTGGTGATCAAATGGTGGCAAGAGACCAGCCATGGTGGGGTTAATCATGAGGTTTGTTGGAACGCCGGCGCGGCTGATCGGTTGAGGTTTACGTTGCACAGGTTCCTCACAATCCACATGCGTATGTCTAAAGTTACCTTTACCCAGCAGGCAGTTGGCATTAAAACAACAGCGATTATGAGTTGGAATGTTGCTATGTTGATCATGTTTCAACGTTGATCAACAAGATTTAAACGTTGTGCCGTCAAATTCAAGATGAATAGGATGTATGAATGAGGCTGCTTTGATTTCCATTCAGGTCTAGTTCAATATTGTTCAAATGTTCAAATGTTGTGAATGAAATTTTCTGCAACGTTGATTCAACCAGAAAACGCCTGCTGGAATATAATCCTACATAACTAATTTTCTTCACACTTTGAAAAACTTTTACTCACTCCACTCAGGACTCCGCTCCTGGCCTGACCTTCAGCCCCAACCATGCACTCATCCTTCAAAATCACTTCACCCTGAATTGGATCCCAACACATCAAATATGCAATGTCCATTAATTTGTTTAAAATAATTCGTCTCACTTCCATGAAGCTAATTTAATTGATTGTTTGTATTTGGGCTATCAGGTAACGATGAACGGATTGCCAGAAGAATGACATTAAGAGTACTTGAAAAGAGAAGAGGAATGTCATTCCTACGAGAAGAATGACATTATGGGTATTTTTCATTTAAGCTATTTGACGCTATTGTACACCAGAAAATTTCCATTTGAATTTTCAGATGAACTTATTGTTAACCACGGAAGAATAACAAGAGCATCAATTCGTAGTAATATTCTGAAGAAGTATCACTTACAAAAATCTCATTCGCCATAATCGGGCAAGTCTTGAAATCCCAGTTTCAGATTAAACCATTTTTTATATTGCTTGTCCCATTTAGGTCCGAATATATGAAGGCGAAACGTCGCCTACACAAGTTGGGGATTCTAAGCTAAGATGAACTGCAATCGTTTTAACTGGAGTAAATTAGATGAGGTTACTAGATTTCGCCAACTGAGATCAAACCTGATTTATGGATCACCTAAGATATTAATGTTTCGAGGTTATTTGGCGATTGGTCAAGGACTAAGTGCTTTAATAACCAGCATAGTTAATAGACTGTGATGCCACGCCTTTCAGTTTATACGCCCCAAGTCCATGCTACTCATATGCAATGAACTCCTTTGAGTTGGGATAGCCTAAATTAAATGGTATTGTAGCCGCAGCTCATTAATTTAGAAATTTTGTAGTGCGAAATACCCATACGGCAACACTTACTAGAGTAAACAATTTACGGACACGCATCTCTCCGGCCACTTTTACTCTGTCCGCGACCAGGGTCGCTTTACCTGTTCAGTGTTCCTAGTTCATAAGCTTTTTGTGTATTTTCTGGTGTATTTTTTGAGATTCTCTTATATATGTCATAACCGTGCCAAAGTTTGTATTATGTATTAATTTTCGTGCTTTTTCAGATATATTCAATAATTGCAACTGTTCAGTTCCTTCAATATTAAACGAAGACATTTAATTAGTATAAAATTATTGAACCTCCTTTTAAGCCTAGAGCTCAGGGGCCATACTTTCCAAACTCGCTAAGTGAACGTAAGTACTTACGCTCTATTTTCTTGTCTGTGATTGGAGGATTTTACTTGAAAGGCCGCCAATGATTGGCTGATGAACTTACGATCTCTTAACTTTTTTTAAGTATGGGCCCAGTACGTCAGGAGGTGTAACTAGTGCTGAATCGTTCTAGGCGTAGCGTCCTTCGAGGAAGGCGTTACAGGTATATATATATTTGGTTTTCTTGCTTCCTTAGAAATATATATTGAGATTTAGGACCATCAACATCATGGAACTATGCCCATAAACTGGAATATTTTATTCGCTGCTTTGATGCTCTACTAATCTGAAATGATGCTCATGTCCAGCTACCGTTTAGTGAAGCCGTCGGACAATCGGCTTGGCAGGAGAGTCAACAAGACCTACTACGACGGAGCCTTGGGGATGGTGGCCCGTAAGGTGGGAGCTTCATGTTCATATTCATTAATTACTAGGATTTTTTGTACATGGGACAGCAAATATACTCGACTTTCTAAGTGTATATTGAAATATTTTTAATACAAATTATTAGATATGCTTTTATGCTTATTAGTACTGGCAGAGACTCTGAATTTATTTAATCCAGAAAAAAAGAGATAAACTTGGACCGCTCTGCAATCTCTTATATAGCTGGTCATTCAGCTAGAACATAATCAATTCACTTCGGTGAATGGATTATGGATATTAATATTCGACTAATATATTGGAGTTTGTTACAGTTACTGGTCTTAATCTTCGATCTAAAACTGTCACTCTATTTTGAAAATATGCATTTAAAATTGGGCAGTATGGAATGAACTTCAATTGACTATTAAATAAATAGATTTCAATATCGTTGACACTTTTAATTCTATTCAGTTAAATACAGGGAATACAAATATATATTTATGAACATTATGCTCAAACGTCAGTTTATTTCTCAAGCAAAGGGTGAGTAAAGACAGATTCTTAAAGTTTTAGTGGGTTTAATTAATTTTATACCCAGACATTGATTGCTCAGGACACTTTTATTTGATCACTTTCATGTGTTTGCCAATGAACGGTTTTTAGGTTAGGGTGGAGAACCACAAATCTTGGGCACACCATTGGTGACGGGTCACGTTAAAAGAACTTATAACAATGATGATCATGTTCTCGAAAATAAATTAGCTGTGAAATTTGTTAATGAATAACGTCGACACGTTTCAAAATCTACCCATCATACTCACCATCGATGTTAGCGTCTCGGAGCGTCCAATGAACAGATAGACTATATATGCAGCGCAAAAACAACTTTCAGTATGTATAAATCCCCAGTAATAATCAAATTCAGACAAATTTTTTAGGAATATCAAAATTTCCGCACCACGTTGCAACAAACATCATTTATGTTTTACTTCAAAATCTGTGCCAGCCAGTTAACGTTGCTCGTGCATTTGATCCCCAAGATGTATGTTTAAGTGTAAAACTCGTGCAATGAAAGTAGAAAGGTAATTCAGTGGGTGTACGCTTGCATTCGAATATTTAATATAATTCGTATATTCTACCATTCATCTATTTTTAATAACTAGTAATGAGCGGGGATAAATTTGCGCGTTAAGGTTGTAATGCATTCAAAAGTGTGTGCAGTGCTACGCTGACTCGCAATTGTTCATAAGTTTGATGACATTTTTGTAATAATCAGGAGGTTGATCTGATGATGGGTCCCGTTGCTCAACACTTCATCAGGTCCGAGATTTTGAACTACGCACCGCCCTACATGTTGAACCGACACCTTATGATCTACCGCCGCATCGCGCGCATCGAGCCAGACGTGCTGATTTTCACTAGACCATTCGGGCAAGAGGTATTTAAACTGACTTCAATGTTATTGTCTGTGTCAAGGGGATTCAAGTTTGTTCATAAAAGATAGAATGCCGTAATATTTTTTTTAATTTCATGATATTTTTAATATTGAATTTTGTAATTATTTTGAAATGAAGACTTCTATAAAGACTCCAACGTGAAGATTTAATGTTATTTAAGCCTCAAAAAGAAAAACAGAGTTGAATTGTATAAAAATTATCCATGGAGACTTTCAAAAGGTGCTCACGGCTTGGCTCATTTTCGGGAAATTAGTTTGGTAATATTAGTTTTGAGCCTACAAGTTTATACCCGAATAATTTCCTCAGGTTTGGATTTGGGTGCTGGCATCGATGTTCTTGGTGGGAGCTTTGGCATGTCTGCTGTACTTGTCGCACTCCTACTTGAGGTACGGCACATGTATAGATAATTTAATGAACTTAAAGCTATAGAATGTTTGGGCGCTAAGCCATTCCCATGCTATTTAATTGCACTACTTTGGATATCTCGCAGTAAAGAATTTTCTTCGATTAAAAATTTGTTTAAATTCAGATGCTTTTCTTTCATTGCAACGACGCAGATATTTAAATATAGAACATACCGATTTATTTCGTTCCTGGTCGAAGATTATTGTTCTGTCTCACAAATACGCAGAACTGGCAGCCGCGCTTCTTCACGAAGGGGTGGACCGTCCAAATATGAAATGGCATCACGCGGTTTCACTTGGACAGTGAAAATTTTCCTAACTCAAGGTTATGATGTTCAAGTTGTTGTTTACGCAAAGGTTCAGAAAATTTCTAGCATATGCAACATGAAAACATATCAGATGGAAAGCATCACGTTATAATTTGTTCTACGAATCTACTGTGCACTTACTTTGCAATTTTTTTCAGATTTAGAAAACACGCTTGACGAGGGCTCTGGTCGAATGCTCGGGGCTTTCTGGCTCTTCATTAGTTTCATGATTGCTTCTATTTACCGATGTAATCTCCAGGCCATACTCGTCAACGAGAAGGTTATAGACCCATAAATTCATTTTATTACGTAATGAATTTGAACGAGAAATCATTGACCGTTCATATTGTTATTCCTGAACGGCTTTCGTTAGGTGTGTTGATTCTTGATGTATGGTTTACCGTTCATCATCAACCCAGGGCTGTATTAACGTTTCGTACGTTTCCTCCAGATTAAGGTTCCATTCAGCTCCCAATCAGAATTTTTGAACCAAGACGAATTCAAGTTATCGTGGATCAACGGCTCAATCTATGGTGATTCTTTTTATGTACGTATTCCATTTAAAATTTTCAATATACTTATTGTACCATGGATGCTGTAGCCCACCATGCATTTGTATTAATAATCTATTTTATCATTCATATCTATCTCAAGTAACGCCCATTGGACAATGGTTTGTATAATTTTGAAGAAATGTTTGTGTTATAATCATATTGCTACCACTTTGATGAGAAAATGAAACTTAGCCTGTACTTTAACTGTTTGATTCTGAAATTAATTAAAGGATCTTCATTTAAAATTCTGAGGATTGCAGTAAAAACATAGTGTTTATATTTCTTACATAGATTCCACATTGAGCATCACGAGTTCTGTTTAATAAATATTTTGTTATTTCACAGGGAACATATTTGGTCGCCCCTAACTCCGTGTGGGGTAGACTGTGGAAGGCGAGGAGCAACATCCAACCCATTGCTGAAGAAGTGGTCAAGGTGGTTCTTCGGGAAAAAATCACAGGTTGCTGCTTTTAAATGTAATAATTTGGGTCGAAAGCTGAGGAGTTCACTAGTCGCACACTTGCCAAATGTTTCTAGGCGTAATGTGAATTCATTTGTCACAAAAACTGCAAGTAATTTATAGATATAAAAATTTAAACCGTTCTCAGTTAAGTGACCTTGTATGGTTACCGTTATCATGCCTTTGCCAATCATCAATTATATAATGTCATTGTTCTATATCACACACTACAAAGCCAAAAAGTTTAAAATATGGGCATTCAAATGGAAGTTCGACTCAGACAATGAAATTGATCGACGCTCTTTCTGAAGTTTTCTAAAATACAGAAATTGCAATTTTTTATATTAATGAATGTATCATGAAGAAATTGAATTAAGTTGAAGTTAGAGGGTTACGTTTTTAATATGAATGCTTAAGTTTCAATTAAATTATATTTTATCAGAGTAATTGCCGTTTTCAATGGATTATTCAACTGCGAATTACTCCAATATGCAAAATTTTGGAAAAAACATACGATTAAATATATCGTATATTTATTCCTACTCTCTTGCATTGGTTTCATTAATTTGAAATTCTGTATATTTCAAGGTTGCCCTTCAAAGGGCCGATGAAAAAAATTGTTCATGCAACATTTTTTTTATCGAACCCAAAATTATTCACTTGAAAAAATATCCCCTTTAACTTATTTAAAAGATTTTAGCTACTTTATAGTTAACGACAATTAACGCTAAATTAAAATTGACCTAACAGTTATAGCGCAAGACGTGCTGCTGATGGATCTCGTGGCGGACGACTTTTCAAAGGTGGGCACATGAAGTCAAGCCTTGTTTAAATGCGTTGCTCTAAATGCGGGTGTGTTGGGTTGAAACTTTCTTGGTAATAATCTAGATGATAATTCATCTAATCACCCTCAATTCGAGTGTTATTTTGATTAAAGAGCCCCCTCCCGTGGCAATTTTTACAATGAATGAAGTTTCTCGTGCCTCAAAAAGTTCGGCACTATCAACCTCCCAAACGTGTGAGTCACTAGGAAAGTGCAACTTGTTCCTTCAGTGATTCTGTCTCTACCCTTTTTTTGTGTACTTACGATTGCACTTCCGCCATATGCTTGTGTTTTCTCTCCCTTCCATCTCTCTATTCCCATGCCCCCTCCTAGCGCCCCCTACCCGACGGGTTTGTCCCACAGGGTGAGGGGAAGCAACCTTACCGCGACCTCGACTTCCATCCTAAACATCGTGTTACCTTACCTCATCATAATCATAAGCACCTCATCAACCATCAAAACCTACTCATCAATAATTTATCTCCATTGAAATCTCCACACTGCAAGCATACCATTGCCAAGTAAAAAAGATTGACTTACGAATTACATCTGAGCAACAAAATATTTTTCAAACGACCTGTGAATCATGCACTCATCAAACTGACTTACCCGCAACTGGATTTTACACTGTAACCGATGACGCTTCCGTTGTCGATAAACTCACTTCCTAAAAAAGGTCCAACGCATTCAATAAAATTTACTTGGCACCCATCACACTTCCTGGCCTCGGAGCAAAACGAACTATTTCTCTAAGATTACTTGACAGAGACGTTGGAAACCACGCTGCAGACGACTAAAAAGCTAAAGCTATTAAACAAAAGACGACTAAAAATCTATTACTTGCATAGACGCTAGAAGACAAAATAGTGACACATATCTTACCTGGGTGATGATTTCCCATGTACAAAAAATGATTAAAATTAATCATTACACACATGTCAAAACGATCATTACCAAAGACACCTTAGAAGCCCATCGTATACTCATAAATAGTTTTTATATGTACTAAAACACAAAAATTACTCCATCATATAGCGAGCAATAATACTAAATTCACCAACTCACACGCTACAAGCGTTACGGAATAAAAGACCATCCAATGCACCAATTCACATCCACATATCTCCCGCATGCTGGCCTTATCGCAAAAATAAAATAAACTAAAATTACAACAAGAAACAATCCAAACCAAAACCACCCAGGGTCAAACCAGCAATCCAGCAAATATTTCACAACATAGCCGGACACAAACCGACAGGATGCAACTACAATTAAAAGTTGTTCTACCCGAAGCGTATGTCGCCAGCATCTCCTGCCGGGAGAGGTTTGGCAGCATCTTATCACAACCATTGAAAGTCAATTCGACATAGACACAACATTCCCTGACAGATACTACACAAAACATTCAACTTCTTTTAGAATTTAACAAAGACAAAGATTCCAGAGACTGACTTCAACCTCAGAAATGAGCTCATGGACGATGATGATGATCAAGTGATCATCACTTCACCTATCAGCGCAACACCATGCAGATGACAACCGCACGAATGAATTTTCATCCGTACACGTACGTAGATCACGTTCGGCACATAACGAAAATCGAGAATATGATATTTTTAAAAAATCATCGACGAACAGCACAAAGAAGAATTTTAGGGGGTAATTGAAATTAGATTACTTTATTGAAAATTAGATTACTTATTTTTGTTTTGGAAGTTGTTATACTTTGTCATAATAGTCAGTGATTCCATCACGAAGGTATGTAGAATTGTGGGTCCATTATAGTCGTGTTTATTTTTCGTGTATGTCATATCCTTATTGCTAAGTGGAGTTGTAGTTATTGTATAATTCATAGTCCCGCTATATTTTTGCTTTGCTTAGTCTATTTATTTCGCTAGTTTTAAATGTGTCTTTCGATTAGTGTGTGCGGAAAAGCTCCGATATAAGGACTGTCATAGATTATCATTGGGAAATGATATTTGTTCTAGAGAAAACGCACAATTAAATAATTTTTCTGTTCTTGAATTTTGTTTCTTTAAATTATTATTTTTGTTTATTTATTCAGTTTCATTCATCCTTCTTTTATACAAAGATTTTTACCGTACAATACGCTAATGTCGGGGGCCACTGATAGCTTTATTTTCATGTTATTTATTTATCGAATGGGCCCCAAAATTATCATCTCTCCACGATGATTTGTCGAATCAATTCCCATAAAACTATTAGGAGCTCGAAGGCCCCGTCCAAATTTCTTATAGCCACAGAACGTTTTAATTTGCCTATGAACTGTAAAAGAAGGAATACTGACTGAAGCTCTGGGTGAGAGACTCTTCCAAAGCATTCTAATACCTAAGACGTAACGAAATAAAAATACACCGCCCCCTAATGAACATAAGCATCGCATTTCCCTCGACACACCGAGCAATTATGCGCTATGCACGTATCCTCGTTTATGACTGTCTTTTCCATCCCCCTTCCGTCTTTCAGCCAATCTGTGTCATTTCTTGTTCTTTTCCATTCCTTCCTAGAGGCACTGTAAAACTTTTGGTGCATAATAACGAGCGATAAAATCTTGTACCTTGGCAGATTGTCATCTCCCACACTACGTGTGACGCCTAATCTAACAATTTCATTGATTAGTGTCCACATTAACAAATAAGCTCACCTTTCACAAAATTTTACGCACATGTTAAAATAATATCGTAGTGATTAAAAAAAATGTGTTTACATTTTTCAGTTTGGTGACTGCCGTCTGGCTTTGGTACTAGCGGATTTGGCACCAAACTACATGACGTTCGGATACCCCAAAAACTCTCCACTCCAGGATGCTATGAACCAAATGTAATTAGCCGATTGCGGTGAAAATATTAATCCTATAGTGGATCAATCCTAGTGCTATAATTGACAGTATTTGTACATATTTCCTATATCAATCTCGCATTCCTTGTAGTCATAGGTCAGACTGATACACTATTTCCGAATAACTAACCTCTTACGTTTCACTTTGTCAAGGATGTTGCGCGTGATCCAGTCTGGTGTGGCGGATCATCTCATTAAAGCGGGTTTGAAGAACGCTTATTGGTGCACCAAACCTCAGAATACGATAGAATCACGTCCTTTTGCCCCGAAGGATTTCTTTGGAATCTTCATCATCTATGGAATAGGTGACAACGGCTAAGTGAAGCATTTATATGTCGTCACAATCCATTGATTGAACCCTCTAACGCTGTATGTCACTCTCCGGGAACATAACTTTCAAATTAAATTATACGTTAACTATTAAGTTTAGCAACCTGAGGACGTTTGTACGCAACAGAAAACATTTTAAAGTTAGCGTAGGTGGCGGCAACCATCAGTGCAAGTCATTTTCCGCTCTCCAAGAACGTATCTTTTTTGTGAAGCAGGCTTGTGGCAATATCACTCCGGTTACTCGTGTCAGGCGGTAGAGGGTTAAGGAGTACTTATGGTTTCTTCCACACGAGTTTCTTCGATACTTGTGAAATTAACAACACTGTGATTATGGCATATACACGATGCTCTAGCATATGATCAATGAATAACATGAACACGAGAAAAAATTCTTAGCTAATTTCTTTGAAGAAAAAATGCCATCAAATTCCAAAATTACCTCTATATATTTCAGAAGAAATAAAATACTCCAAATAATTAATTCAATGAAGTCATATAAAGTTCAGTCGAGACAAATTTAAAAGACAAGTGAGAAGCAAGTGAATGCCTTTTTTTGTAAACGAGATTTTTACCAGCCCTGGAACAGTTTGTTTCATGATTGCAGTGAATAACAATTTCAAATTGTTGATTAGTCCAAATTAAGCAGGTGGCACCTCTGGCGATCGAAAGTTTGAATTGACCGAACGAACATCGAGTCTAGCGTCATAATATAAAATGTTCGTCCCACACCTGTATATTATAGTATGGAATACATTGTGGATGCTGATTTTCTCGAGCATCACTGCTCCTTCACGAGAAAATCAGCATCCACATAATGATATCAGGAATGACCACTTTCTCGTTGCAAATGCATAACGTTATATAGAAAGAAGGAGCAGTGCTTTCGCGCGATCTTTGATAATGAGAAAATCTGCATCCATAAAGTTTCAGCCTCCACAATGCGATTGCCCTGCTCCTTTCTACATAACGTTTACATTTGCAAAGAGAAACTGGTCACCTTTGAAATCATTGTCATTTTTTGAACATGCTAAGCTAAAATACAATTTTATGTCTAGGTGTCGCAGTCGCCTTCGTGGTCTTCATCATCGAAATCAAGATGCGCGGCGGTGCATAGAATCGAACGAAAAACTGCTTATAATGATGGTTTCGGACTACACCTCTACCCTAGTTTTACTGTGCTAGTAGTTATTGGACCGCTCCGAACAAAGCTTTGAAAATACACATTATATTGTAGTTGATCTATCGTAAATTATTGAGCAATTATTTCCAGTCAGGTAAGCATGAATTGGCGGCTAGGCCTCATAATTGAACGATGGCCGACAGATACTCAATATTGTTCGTTCAACGCTATTGTTACTCATGAATAAAATTATCAAAAAATTCGTTAATTTCAGAGTGGTCAAAAGTTAACGCCATATTTCAAAAACGCATGGCCCTCAAAAATTTCGGAAAAAATAACTCTTAAATAGGCTTGGACGCTTATTGTCGTCAAACTCTAGTAGTCTAGTATAATGTCATTCCCATTCACGAACAGCAAATAAAAGTAAATGTTGCTTCCTTGTTGTTTTTCTTCATAAATAATAGTGCATCTTATGAACTGCACTTTCAAATCGGATTTCTTCAGATTTTAAAACTTGAATAGCTTAGCCATTCCAGAAAATGTTTTTAAAGTTGCCGAACGTTAAGAAAGACGATGCCTTGAAAAATATCTCCGTTGAAACTACGCAAGTACACTTACACTTCGCCCCCTCCCGTCCGTGTATCGTACATGATCAGACACCTGCGCCCAACAAATGGGTTACATTATGAAAGTTAAATAGTATAACAGATGATAATTTTGTATTCTTGAGTACAAACATCAACTAATCAATCACGAAAATCATTTATATGCTGCTCACCCTCTGCTGGGTATGAAGTACAATCGACTTTGACGGTACATATGTTTGTTAATATTTTATCCACTATATATATATTGGATGGAGGTATGCGCTGTGCCTAATCTAAAATACTTTGTAATAGTTATTTTCGACTCCTGCGTTTCGCAATGAGTGAAAAAGAAGTGTTTAAGCAGAGTGTACCGAGCAACCAAACATTTAAAATACAGTTATGGGTTGTATCGCAATTACTAAAATTATTGCTAAGCCGGATTAAAACTCTCATCTTTGATTAATTTCGAGAGAAAGTTGCATAACATTTGTACCGGCTGGCATTTAATTCTTATACGTATAATGGGTACAATTTACGAGAAAAGAAATGCTCGTTCACCGTCACCTGTTGAGGGTCCAACACAACCAACAGTGGCATCTCACATTGGAACGACGTCGAGTTACAGTTTTTCCAACTTGCAACGTTAATCAAACTGAATTAATCTATGAATAAACGTCGAAAACCTGCAAAAAATTAAGGAGTCACAAAATAACTCGTATTCATATTAGATCAAGGTTGATTTCAGATTTGTATAAGTTTCATTGAATTTTCATCTGCTATTCAACGTTATAAATAACTAACTCTTAATTTGGTGGGTATTTTTTCTGAAAACCATCATTGGATTCAGCATTTTATTCCATTCACATTTGTCACAATTAATGGTCTCTGTAATGAAAAAAAAACATAGAAAGCCAAGGATGGTGCTGAAAATTATGCAAATAAAGCCGCAATGTTTCTGCTCATCAGTTCGATTTTATTTTCAATAAAAAATACAAAACTTTTGCACCACCAATTTATGGAAAAATTTGTCGGTCATGCACAATTATTGTATGGTATACCCGACAGTTGCTGGTTGCCGTGGATATAACAACTGTTGGATAACTTTAATATGAAAGGCATTCGAGTTCTCCCGATAAATTGGAATCAGTATGACCAATAATTTGTTATAATTCAATACTCGATCACATTCAAATATAACATCATCCAAAATGTCAGTAGTATAATTGGTACCCAATTATAAGGTACACAACAAATGAAAACAATCCTCAGGAGTTTGGTAACAGTGACATTCTATTCGTCACGCGAGGCACTAAATATATTACATGCAATGTGCGAAGAATGTCGAGGCGTGTGATGGTTGTTGACATGAGCAATAAATCATACAGCATTTCTCTTTAAAATTTTTTTTATACTGTTTCACCATTGGCATTTTTCACATTTATTTCGATCTAAGCATGAGAAAAATCAAACTAAATTATATTTGAGATCCTACTTGAGTTTACTTGAGCTTTCGTTACAGTGAACCGTCTCTTCACAGCTCATCCAACGCAACTACCGCAAGCAGTCGGCAAGTCGCATGCGACAATAATGCGACGCCCTGAGTCGTCTCGAATTGTAGTGTATTTGGCGCGGCCCACAGTCTCCTAGCTCGCACTGCCTGCCCAAATATCTTAGTAGGCCTTAGTGTCTGCCCAAATATCGGCGACAGGCCACATCAGGCCTACACTTCAGCGCCGACATCACTATGTTATGTTAATATGCACTGCGCTGTAGATGCTAACTGTTTGTTAACGGCGTTATCGCGGCACACGGCAGGTGCTATTATAGAGTCGCAGCACGCGGCAATATTTTGAGAATACCTACTGCAATCGTTGTCGGCGTTGATAACATTTTTTTTATGTAGGATAGTAGACAAGCTTATCTACCGGGTTGGAGGGGAGATTTCTACACATGAGCGCTACGGAAGATCTACAGATCCACAGCAGAGGCCTTAACTAATGCAATATAATAATCTTGCTATGGACCTTATTGCCCCAGGATTGAAAATGTCTGTTTTCAGGATCTTAAAATGTCTAAATTAGCGAGAAATAGTTAGAGATAAAATAATGAATAAATGATCGTTATTGTTATCGTTCTCCAATCCAATCATGGTCTTGTCGTTTTTGTAAATTTTGTGAACAAAATTTTCTCAATGAAAGTGAAAAAAATTGGAAGGGACGTCATTAAAATCAAACTAACGTTTAAATAGAATATGAAATTTTGTCAATTAACTATTTTCTATAGTGTGTATGAGCCGTTGCTAACAGTCAATGGTACTTAAGAATTTTTTTAGCATTCCTGAACTTCGCCTCACAAAATGAGAGGATGTGCGTCGAAATTTAAGAAAAAGAAATATATCATATTTTACTTTGTTTGCTCACCATGCGGTTATGCCAGAAGCGCTATTTATCTCGTGCAAGCTCTGATACGATAATGTACGTTGTCAGCTCAGATGAATATGATCAAACGGCAACAAACGTTCGACTCCATGTGACTGATCAAACTTGATGTTAACGAAAAATGCTGAAATGGTTGAAGAACGTAAAATGTTGAATGCTATGTAGGATTTTTTGAAATTTTCTAGCCATATCTCAGATTAACGCACTGAAGTCGGTAAGCATGACGCAGTTGCACGCATCGAGCTGCGAATCTGATTCAGTTAAATATGCAATGAATGCCACCTCGCAGGAGCAGAACAAACCCTTTAAGCTCGAGATTATTTTGCAATAAACATGAAGCGAAATATTTTATGATTGTGATCATCTCCGTAATACAAGCCCATACAAACCTGTAACACAAAATAAATGGTAGGATGAAATCTGCTAAGATTTCATCCAGATGAAGGAGAAAATTTTGCTACGTTCCACTCGCAAAGAGCTCACGTATAAACCGTTGAAAGTTGATGCTTTATTTGCAGGAGATACATTTGGAAACATTAGAGATTGAATTTTAAAAATTGCACTTAACCTACATTTTCAGGAAAAACGTAAAGCAACTTGAGCTTCTGTTTAAAAACAATAAGATTTTGCATTTCGTTCAATAATAATGGTCAAAAAAAAAACTTTTAAGTCCACCGATGTGCGAGTGTAGGTTGAACTTGTTTTTTATGTCGTTATACCTAATGGGTTTTAATTAAAATCTAATGCTAGCCAACAAGAAACTCGTCTTTCATGAAAGAAACTAATTAAATAATCACGTACAGTGATAACGATTGTATTCTTTATGATTCAAAGCACAACTGAAAATTCATAACTCTTAATAAAAGGAGTAATTGCTGATGGTAGTGATAATTGAGACCGATCTGAACATAAATGATGCATCGTTTAAATAATTAATTGAGTATTTGTTGGTTCATTACCAACAATGACCCTAACAATCAGCAACACCGCAGCTTATTTTATTTCATATTTAGATAAACAGTAACAAGCTGCATCTGTAAAGTGTGTATCTGCACTGACATTTTTGAGTCTTTGAAATTTGAAATTTTTGAGCGTTATCACAGATATCTTAAATTCTCGTGCCAATTTCAACTTTATTTCAATAATAATAGCCTTTGCTTAGCGTTTCATAAGGTAGACATCTATTAATTTATGAAAATGAGTGTCCAGGGTCTCAAAGCAGTCGTGCGGAGGCACAAAACATTTCCGTATACATCTTAGTTTTCTCTCCCTTTTATAGACTGTTGGTAGATGCATTTCCCTGGATAATTATAGGAAAATTTGAGTCAACCAGATTGAATCAGCATGCACAAAAATCGGTCCAGACCTCGTAATCTTTCAAAGGTTGAAAATTTGTGGTAAATCCGCAATCAATTCTTTGTGCCTGGAAGAAAAAATATAAAAATTAAAATAATAATTAAAAATGTGTTACAGCCTGTTTTTTGGGTGCGTGCCTCTGAGGTCTTAATTGAAATTTCTCTGTTGATAGAAAGTACAACAGTGCTCAATGAGTGAAAGCGTCAATAATTTTTTCCGGAAATATTTTATGAGACCAAACGTATGTAAACATTGGGTATTATTAATTTTATGGTTCTTGAAAGGCTTAGTATTTGGCTACGGAAGATCGTCGCTCAACAGAACGATCGTCGAGAAAATTAATATTGGGCTGTAAACCTGAAGCTAGCCACAGATTCTAGTTCAAAGTTTCTAGTTACTGCACTAATTTTTTTTTTTTTTTCAAATATAACCGCTCCATATTACCGAACAATTTCCTGAGATAAGTTAGAGTGATACCCTTTCACGGAAGCATGTGGAACGATTTTTTCCTGTAACTTATCGTCTATAATATATAATGCACGTTAAAAACAAATTTCGCGACAAAAATTCTTCGACCATAGAGAACTAAAAAAATTAAAATGGAAATTGTTTAGGCAAAGAACTCAACCATTAATTGTTTTCGTTATTTTCATTTTGTTTGTTAATTTCAAGGGTGCGATTTTTTCATTATATCAAAGTCAATTGAAATTGTGCCTGTGCTTAATTTGGAGTGAGGGGAATATAGCAGGAAATTTATGTGCTAATTGGTGTGCGATTGATTAGTTTTGAGTAGTTTACTCCCAATATTTGCTTGAATGCCTAGTTAACCTTCCTTTCCCAAATTTTTCAATAGTCCAACAAATTTTGAATGTGAGATTTGAGAATGAATTTATTAAGAAGTTAGCTAAAGTAGAACACAATTTATTAAAGTGCTTTTAAAATTATTCCGCAATATTTACGCGCCATTATGATCGAGTTAAGAAATATAATTTGAATGTTTCTTGAAATGCATCGCATAGATCTAGGACCTATTTCACAGAATGCTTTGAAAAAGTACATCTAACTCGCAATAAAAATTTAAACTTTTGCGACGTTCTGAATGCAAATCTATTGAGTAAAATGCGATGCTCTGGATATATCACACTAAATAAATAAACCATACAAAAGTGCTGAAGGTATTTTACATAATTGATGGATTTCACACATGGAATCAGAAGAAAAATTCAATCTTACGCCTGAGCCAAACATGACTAAAAACGAAGCTTTGGCTGATTTATTAATGTTCGCGTGCACGCGTAAATAAATTCGGGAACGAAATCGAGGATGAAATGTAAGTGAGATGTCATTGAAATGACGGAAAGAGTTGAGTGTTGTATCTCTGAAAATAATATCATTTTGAATATTCAGAAGCTGGATGTAGCAATCATGGTAGAAATCTCATACAGTCGAAATAAATGTCACGTTTTTCTATATAAACTGGCCCACGAGTACATAAAAGTGTTTCTGAGATTGTCTGCTCACGCATCAACTCGTTGGTAAGGAATTGTTAAGGAAGTTAGCTGCAATGGTCATATGATTTTGCATGTGAGTGAAAATACATTCCCCTTTTCAGAACTGAAGCATTGTTCGCTAATACCAATAATAAAGGCAGTGTAGTGTACAGTATTTTACGCTATAGCAGCCCAAATGACAGACTGCACAAATCGACAATCTAACGTGAGCGAAGGTTAGGCGCCACTTAACCATGCATAACAAGTGAATAATATTAATCTTTTTTATTGTTATCACTCATCATGCAGATGGAGCGATGGACCATCCCCAACTCCCCCACCGGCAAGAGTTTCGAGGCCTTCGAGCCCACGCCGGGATGCATCTCCGTCGCCGTGACTCCCGTAAGTATTTCTTTGCATATCTACCTTTCAATAAAATTCTTCAGCGATGTATAAATATTTTAATCCGAACAATGTTTATCCAAATAATTAGGACGATAATTATTTAATGGCGAGTAGCTCAACAACGAAAAAAAGAGATTGAGAGACTTGTGATTTCATTGCCGCTCTCCTGCAAGTTTTCCATCCCTCTCTTGTAATGTATCGCAGCCATTGCTGTCTTTATCCATCATACCCTCACCTCTTCCCCACCCTTTCCTCGGACCACCTCACACATTCGTAAATATCATTAACTTGCAGATAATTTGTCCCGTTCATGTTTACGTCGCACCCGCAATTCTTCACAGGTAAATCATTGAAATAAAGCATGTCACTTCATGTCACCTCTCTGATGGCGTACCGAGAGATCCGTTACCCTAAATGCGGACTCAATTACCCATGATGTCTCCATGATGACGAGTGCAAAACCTTCATATTTACCGCATCCTTTTCTCCATGTACAAAATTGGGTATTAGCTTTGATTTTCATGTGACGTACAAAGCGTATTTTTTTCTAAAATTCTTTTTATGAAAATTATTATTTTAGTATAGATCACGTGGTAGTTTGGCAGAGTCTATGATAGATAGTGTCAACTTCATTAAGTTTAAAGATAAAGACTTATGGTGCTGTCTCGTCCGATTCTTATTTCTCCTCCACGAGGTATCTCATCCGTTGCAGCAGCAAGTGAGGTTGAAATTAGTATTAAGAAACTTATTTACGATTGAATGAACATAACAACGGATTAAAATCACCCTGACCAGCGTAAGGTGATCTAATAAATTGCTCATATTGAGCGTATATAGTTAATGTGATAATGCCCATTTCATAGCCCGGTTAATTATCTGCCTTTTAATTCACGAAATAATTTTATAAGGTATTGGGGCTGATAAAGTTAACTGAACTTAGGAGGATTTTAAGTTTTTTTGATCAAATGGAAGTTCATTTACACACACGTTCATGCTTTTCCTGAAAGTTTAATATATACATCATGAAGTACGCCTTTGAACATCAAGTTAATTTTATTCCCGCCAGGACTTTTTTCTGGACCATCCAGCACATTAAAGTTTGTGAGTGAAGGTGTAGAATAATTGCTTGCCAGTGCTAGTGCATTAAAGGGTTTTGAATTAAAAAATATGGTTATGCAATATACATAATCCCCAGTAATAATTCAAATATGACTCAGTCAATTAGGATACAGAAGAGGTGGATTTCTCATTGAGCATTTTTATAAAACTTTCCGTGAAATGGAAGCAGCTGGGAAGTAGCCGCTTGGATATCACTAATAATTTTTATACACTACACACTTACTTACGCACTCAGCGTTAATACATCTCATCCTTACATCAGTAGTCACATAATAAAGTAAAATCTAAATATTCACCTGGCGACAAGACATCATTTGATTTTATTAGCAACTGCACCACCCGTACGTAGTGCTCAAAATGAGTAGCTTTATGTTGTGTTCAAATAAATAATTAGATTCCTTCGAAAGATTACTCATGGGTTGGTTGATTTGAAGCTTGACGCTGTAGATATTGCAACTGTTGCAGCGAGTATCCCCTAAAAATCCTTGATACAAACAGAGCCTTAAGTTGAATTCGTAACTTTTAGAATTCAATATAACCAGGCTCGGAATAATAAATTTCGGGTTGGGATACAAATGCGATGTTGGTATTAAGGATGGCAGAATACTAAATAAGTGGATTCGAGATTACAGGATTCATGATGACGGGTATCGAGAAGACGGGTTTCAGAACGATTGGGTTTAGAATGACGGGACTGGGGATGAGGAGATGTCGGAATGGCAATATTCGTGATGCAGGATTCTGGATATTGGGACTCAGGATGACGACTGTCCGGATGACGTGATTTAGGATGAAAAAATATCTGGAATAACGGCCTTCTCCTATCTTAAGATTAATTAACCCTAAAAACATCTCCTGCGACGGCCAGGGTATCATATCTGGCATAGCATGTGTTCTTAAGAACACATGTAAATATCTTGCATGCGTTCAAATAATTTTACAATTTTAAAATTAACAACAGGCTAACTCGACGCTACTCGTGATTGATAATATCTGAGATTCAATTAAACAGCGTCTTGTAATCCCGATAGCTCCTATTTTTATTCTCTCTTTTCCCGTAATCCCCAAATCCGTTCGTTTTGCGTCTTTTTTTCAACCTCGTGTTCTCAAATTTCCATAATTCGGTTTCTTCTGCTCACTCATCTCCCCGCTCCGTTCGTATTATTCAGCTAGAAATGTTAATTCATGAAAGTCGCATTAACACATGTGAAATTAAAAACAGATCGTAATTTTCAATCATATTCAATCCAAGTAACCTCATAACTATACTCATTTGAACACGAATGAAATGAGTTGGAAGTTTTATTTATTTAGGAAATTTATGAACATTGTAGACTTTGCGGATACGCGCTCGACTATAGCTCGACTATTTTTCTGTGCCAGGCTCAAAAAATTCGCAAACAAACCCAAAGCCTGTCGCAAAAACTAAAGGGAAAATTTGAAGGAAATGTCTCGAAACATCTCATAAGAAGTAATCTAATGGATTAGCTTCTTGACTCTTCATGAGCTTTGGTTGTTTTAAACGCGAGAACTAATTCAAATCGGGTAATCAATTGAAACGTGAAGAGAGTACCATCAAACAGGGGAAACGCCGAGAAAACCATTTCGTTTGTTTCAAAGCCTGATTGTGATAAAAATTGCTATGAATTGACAACATAAAGGCATGTAAGGGGAATTAGGGCATGCTACAGTGGGAATTAGGATAAAGTCCTACCTCTGATGCAAATGATTGTGTGTTTATCGGTAAAAAACAGAATTAATCTTTCTCTGGTACAACGAGCTGAAACAATTTGCCCAAGGTAGAAAGACATGTAGACGCGGTTGTTCTCATCTACAAACCGACTATAAATTGACAAAAATAGGTTGATAATAGAAATTTGCTAATATTTAGTTGTATGGTAATGAATTATTCAAAATTGTCATCTTAACAGACCTCATAGTTCTCTGACAAGATTCATGAAGAAATCGCTATGGAGGCGGTCTTGTCGGATTCTTTTGTGACGAAGATAAAGTCGCATAGTTTTACAGGGAGTCAAATATCAATGAGAGCGGCATCAGGGTGACAGAATACACGAAGGCTTAGAGTCATCACAGCTTTACGTGCAATTGTAAACAATTCGTGAGCGACAATGATGAGTTATCATATGAAGGGAGTTTAGATATGTATCGGGAATAATGGGTAGCCTTGATGTTACCGTACGGTCATCAAAGCCCTACGTACGAAGTGATCTGATGAAGAATACATAAGTGCCAGAGTGATTAAGACCATCAGGAATGACATTATTGATTCTTCTTCTAATAATACGATTATTATGTATACTATTTCCTTAATTACTAGGGCAGTAAAAATTACTATAAATTATAACAACAACTATACGTTGCTGGAGGACAAGTCATTGTGTTTTGGGGTAGGGCAGGATCTGATGAGTAAAGAATAATGTAATATAATCGAATATCAGGCAGGCAAAATTTTTGGGGCGGGTCTATGATTGGCGAGGAGGGTAGGAGTTGGAAAGGGCTTCAGGTTGGAGAAACCGAACATTGGCAACTTGCGTTTTTTGCTACAAACTTTCTATACTGGCATGCGTATTACTTGAGATCCATTCAAGGACAGAAAATTAAATTTTGTCTGAACAATTATTGATATAGCATTTCCTGCTATTGGGGAATTTTTTACAGTGGTCGCCCGCTTATGTTAATCTCGATACGAGGCCCTTCTCCGGCATCCATCTTGAGATCTTCAGGATGATGATGCAGTACCTAGGATGGTGGTATGTACTTTTTCCATTCAAACAATGTTCTTTATTTATGTTCTATAAAAATTGTAACATTTTATAATGTAGCAAGCAAGTAATTTCGTCACATTTCAATGCTGTTACCATTGGTATTTAGTGCTGTTTACTGCTGACAAGAAGTTAATTCAAACTCGGTATCGCTCAATAAGTTTGGTAATTTTTTTAACTATTACACACATTTTGTGGAAAAATTATAAAATGTGACTCACCAACTTCTTAGTCCCCATCAAATTGAAATTTGTCTAACTAATTGGAATATTCAATACATGAATATCAAGGCTTATTAATCTAGAATTGTTATAATCTATACTGGGTAACTGATTACGCTTGGTCATACAGCTACCACTTGGTGGTTCCGGAAGACCTGCTGCTTGGTACGAAGATCAACAATACTTACCACGACGGCGCTCTTGGGATGTTGGCTCGCAGGGTGAGGGATTAATGTTAATATGTAGCTTTTATCAAATCTTTATTAAAATTTTGCGAATATATCTTGAATAGGAATAGGCACGTAAGTTATATTTTAGTTGCACTCATGTGAAGTGTATGGTCCTACCTCCTGCATAATATTAGGCATTTTTCGTCAACAAATGTGTGTTTCAGTGTCTAAACTCTTATAGTGGTAAGAGCTTCATTAGAACGTATTTATGCCTGTCACTTATCCTTACTGAAGTAATTATTAAATCTTCTGCGGTGTTGATATGATAACACCATAAGCAAGTTGTTTGCATTAATGTGTATTTCACACAAATTTCAACCATTAATTGAGCAACATGGATTTGAATGAAATCATTGTATTAGGCAGCCACCGCTCATCCCCCGAGAAGATATTCATAACTATGTGTAAGGTGGAATTTGTTGGTGCTTTTACAACACCCGTACACATTATCTTATCAAGGAGGTCGACATGGTGATGGGTCCCGTTGCTGTGCACACATTCAGGTCCGAGATTTTGAACTTCGCTCCGGCCTACATGTACAATAAACACTACTTCATCTACCGCCGCGTCACTCGCGTCCAACCCGACGTCCTGATTTTCACCAGGCCTTTTGGCAAAGAGGTTTGGTAATTGTGCTAAGTCCGATGCAATCACGACGACTTGTTCGTGATGAATGTAATTCTTGCATAACAAAAAAAAGTTGTAAAATATCATTGATATGAATAAGATCAAGCCGAAAGGTAAATGACAGAGTTTAAGCATTCCGTTTTGTATAAATCAAACAGCTTGAGCTCAGTGAAGATATTACAATTTAGATTCTCGATTAAATCAGCTGAATCAAATCTGCTAACAAACTAGTTCAATGCTGAACAGATGTAAGCCTTGCAATTGATGTTCGGTAATTTTTCCTCAGGTTTGGATTTGGGTGCTTGCGTCACTTCTTTTTGTTGGAGCTTTGACGAGTCTACTTCATCTGGCGCGCTCCTATTCCAAGTACGCTGAAGAATGGATCTAATATGTATCAGAGCTAAAGTATCCAACCAATATTTACAAGATTTTGGATGAATATTAATTTGGCTCTTTGAGTACTTTCCCAAGGGAAAATCAGCAATTTCTTTCCGTGTTCATGAAAAGTTTGTCTAGATGTTGAAATAGTAGCAGCGTATTTCTTGCTTCAAAAAACGTATGCTTTATTTGCGGTGATCTGTGGCCACTAAATCTTGCTGAAGCCGAGGATAATTTTGTTTCACTGTCAATGCACAGTCCTGTCAGCCGAGCTTCATCACGACGAGGTCGACGCTCCACGTACGAGAGTGGGATGAGAGGCTTCACTTGGGCGTTGAAAATTTTCCTGAGTCAAGGTGATGATGCCAACGTCATTGAATGCTGAATTATTTTTAAAGTTCCCAGCATATTTAGCATGAATACAAACCAAGAAGCAAAAATGGCATCATTTGAAAGTGCAACGTTCTACGCAGATTTTGCCGATGCGCCTGGTGGAGGCTCGGGTCGAATGCTCGGGGCTTTCTGGCTCTTCATTTGCTTCATGATCGCTTCCATTTACCGATGCAACCTCCAGGCCATCCTCGTCAACGAAAAGGTTTTAGCCATCTATATTAATTTTGGAAACTTTTTGGCTTAGAAAAGGACACTTGATATGCAGAAAAATTATATTTGATTAATATTATCGTACTGATTACTGGTTTGCAGTTTAATTAACATTCTTCTGTACACGCTGCGATAAATTAATGTATTACCGGCATGTTCCCTTCAGATTAAGGTTCCGTTCAACTCTGTTGAAGAATTTTTAGACCAAGATGAGTTCAAGCTAACATGGATAAACGGCACGCTCTATGGAGATTCTTTTCAGGTTTGTTCTATATATATCTGCCTTGATATTACTTTCCTTAGGACATATCACTCAGATATTGAAGAAACTTTATTTTACATCGCTACGTGAATACTTATTCTCGCTTTTTTCATTATGAATTTTAAAACTCATAAGTTAATAAATATAATATGAAGAGAAAATCTGTCGAGCTGAAATCTTGGCCATATTCTTGATAAAAAGAGCTGCTCGTAATAATATTGTAAGAAATTCCTTGCAAAAATGTCAGTCGGGCAAGAAATATGGGGAAAAACAATGATATGTTAGCCAAGAGAGCAAAACATATTTGTTCAGCAATACATGTAAATAATTCAATAGATGGAAACAGTTAGAATTGAAATAATTGAGGTTATATATTATATATATATATATTGAGGTTATACATTATATATATAATTGAGGTTACATACATATGAAAGGTTACATTACCGGACAAATTTCACATCCGGTTACGAACCGAAAAATTTTCCCCTCATCCAGTGAGTAGACAAAAGCCATCACTTTCAGTGTATTCTTATATTAAATTTGTTCTTTTTATATGATTCTACATCTATTTAAAACTAAAAAGTCAAACTCAAACATTGATCTCAACAATATTATGTCATCGTATCACTATCTTGCCAGTTGTATGAATTATTGAAGTGATGAATATTATCGCCTTCATTACACGTGTAACTGAGTGTTTTAGAGGTTAGACAAGGTTAGGTAAATGAGTCCGCCCCCCCAAAAAAAATGCTCGACTGAACTTTATTTATACTTATATAGATTGGGTTCAATGATTAAAGAAATAATTAGACTAAATATTTTTTTTTCCAGCTGGCATCAATAACCGACCCGGGCTCCCTCCGCGCAAGACTCTGGACGAAAAGAGACTGCCTTCAGCCCAATGCTCAAGAATTGGTCAAAGTTGCTCTCGAGGGAAAAGTAGCAGGTTGCTGTTTTCGGTTGAGAGCAAAAGTGTACATCTGTTAGCAGAGCAAACTGTATGTAAACAGCATAAATGTTTCGTAACAAACACCGGCGTACGTTTTAAGGCATAAAATTAAATTAGGATTGTTTCATCACATCGGAACTACCGTAACAAAATATTGGTGAGACTCAGCTTCTGCCTGGTTTTGCCTGAAATACAGCGTGCCCGAATATTAGCGGTGCCATGCATATGCGCTCTAGGTTCTACTTTCAGTCCCCTTCTTTCTGCCAAGAGTCGTTCACATATCTGGCGGCCACTGACCGGTTCGTTTTAGGTTCAGTTCAATTCCACTGGAGCCATGACAGAGTGTGAAACATAGCTTAAAAACTTTAATGCAGCCTTCATCGCTTTGCCTGTCGAAAGTTCGCATTTCATGTTTGCCTGTAGAAATTTCGCATGTTTATTCCAAGTTTTGCATTACAGTTATGGCTCCCGACGAGTTGTTGCTGGGCCTCGTGGTGGCCGACTTTACCGAGGTGGGCACGAGAAGAAAGCTTCGTTCATTTGCGTTTCTGTGGCCAAGCGTGGGATTGCTTGAAACTTACTTGCGTGGGCTAAGCATTAATGACAGCTCAAGATTTATATTCATACCTGATGAATGGGCATCATATTTTAACTTAACTAGTTTTATCTTCTTCAACGGCTCACGTGAAATATAATTCTTCTGACAAATTGACACACGAGATCCCGCTAAGCTCTGATGTGATTCAGTATTCTAAAAAATATATCGGAAACCAGGAATATTTTTGAAAGACTAACTGTACCTTTTTTCTATTTCCAGTTTGGTGATTGCCGGCTGGCTTTGACACTGGCAGATTTTCCACCCAAGTACATGACATTCGGATACCCCAAGAACTCGCCCCTCCAGGATGCCATGGACCAAATGTAATTAGAAGAATGATATAGGCATAACAAATATTAGAATCGGGTGTATTGATATGATAGAAGAACATATAAATGGTATATTGCTAAGTGTTGCTAAAAAATTCAATGAAAATTAAATCTACGCTCTTTTTTAATATATCATTTTTTGTTCAAGGATGTTGCGTGTGATCCAGTCTGGTATGGCTTCTCACCTTCAGCAAGCGGTTTTGAGGAAGGCTTTCTGGTGCACCAAACCTCAGACGAACTTGAATGAGCCGCGGCCTTTCGCTCCAAAACATTTTTTCGGACTCTTCGTCATCTATGCAATAGGTGGAGTAGCATGTCGGCCATACATTGATTGTCACAATGCATTTCAAAACAAGTATTTTTGTTTTGCTCCATCACTGTTTCTTCGAAACTAATGCAATACTTGTTAAGTGATGACATGATACATTCATTGAAGCAGATTTCACAGCAATATAAAAAAAATGTCAGCCACATTCAAAGGTCGAGTAAAGGATCTTAGCATGCAAAAGTCGTCTGGTATTGTCTGGTTGCATTTAGTATATTCGTGTCTCTTAGAAATTGCTGTGCAAAAATGTTCACAAATGATGGCGGAAGGCTATCAAAGAATTATCGCAGTTATCGTAAGTATAATTTTGAATTATGGATCAAAATCTCATAAATGTTACCTTCACGAAAATGAAAATGTAAATAAATAATTTCCCGTGCAGGTGTTACAATCGCCTTTGTGGTCCTCATCATCGAAATCAAATTGGGTTCTGGTGCAGAGAAGCGAACGGATGTTAACGGATGAATATTAACCGAAAAGCGAACTGTGACACCAATGTAACATTTGCGGAAGTGCATTAAAAATACATGAATTGCTATTTCAATCGATAATAATATATAATTATAGACTTTGATTAAATTGCTATAATTATTTATTGCCGGTCTGTCAATATTTCAGGCAGGCATCTATTTGAAAGGCCTTGTTAGTTATTGCTAGGTCTCGCATTTCAAATTATTTAAGATCGGCTTCACTTATATTAAATTGCCTGGTTATAGCTTGAGATCCGGATTGGTAGAAGGAGACGTTATTTACTCGGAATAGTTAGATCAATGTGATTAAAATTCAACATATGAATTTGAAACAAACTTTTTTTAGATTATTGAAAGAAAAATCAGAGAAATAAATGTGTGAAAATATCGTACTAATCCTGAGAAAAATTACCTCATATTTTTGAATGACATTTTAAAAAATTGATTGACTACTAAATTTAATTATATCCAAAATAAATTTACAATTGGTAAATAGAAATAAATGTTGCATCAAATTTTGTTTTATTGCTCAAAAAAGAATTGCTTCAATTTTTGCTGTAACATAACCAGTCACATTATGAAAAAAGGAAGAAATTGTAGACATAAAAAAAATTTTTAGAATTCGTGACGATATAATAAGTAATTTCTAGGTAAAATAAGGGGCAGTCACTAGTCATCTACGCATATTTATATATTATCACCATAACCGCAGGCACGAAAACCTTTCGCTTTATTTACCATCATAAAATTTGGATCATGGGATCTACGACGCATAAACGGCGTCATCGAGCCTCTAGCCATTCACCGATGGGTGACGATCTACATCACAACACCTACTAATAAATAAAATTATCTCGGCATCTCGTCTCTTTTTGATATGAATTCAGCCAAGTCGATCGATTATTCAGGAGTTCAGGATGTTGCCAATATTTAATCGATTTGAAATTGTTTAAAGATGCACATTATTTGTCATCACGATAATCATGAAGCACTATATAAAGTATTCTTTGATGTTCTTGTGAATATTCAAATCGTACAAAATGGAAAATCAGTCTACAAGCCATATCAAGGGGTGCTTGAGTGAATGTATCGAATGTCCTGACATTAATTTTAATTGGCTGGAAATACATTCGTTCGCCTTTTTAGTGGCCAATTTGCAATAAATGTGCAACGCTTTTCCAATCATCGTTCCAGGTCGTACCACAAAACGACTACAACCGTGCCAATCACTGAATTGAAGTCATCTATAAACTTCAATTGTAGTGATTTATCATGCGGACGGGTGAAGGATTGTCAGGTCAATCACAACTATCATGATATACGCACTCTTAACATACGCCGGCGCTACATATTTCTTAATTTATTACTCTCGGGATTATATTAGGACATTTTATGGCACGCGTCTTCTTTCTAATCAAGTCGTTGTTTAATTTTAATGACTCCTTGTCAGATCATCAATGAATCTTGAACATAATATATATCATTATATGTTCAGCAATAACAAAAACATTCAAGAGCAACATTCGGGTTACTGCCCAGTCGTGACAGAGAAATTTGACTCATGACCTTTCGCTCGCGGCATGGACTTGGAATTTGACTTATTACTTTGCCGGTTGGCTCTATATAAGCATTTTATACTAAAACGTTTCAGCGTAAAGGATTAAAATCACTGAAGTCAATAAAAGACAGCGCGATTAAAGAATGCGATTTAGTACACTGCTTTTTTGAGGACTGCAAGCAACCTGCACGTAGTGCAGTATGAAGCGAAAAACTGGTGCTAGAGAAGTGTTCTTCAATGTTCTTAGCTTTTAGGTACGATGTGAAAGAAAATTGTAGGTTTGAAAATTGGTTGAGCATGGTGCTTAGGCTGCTATAAAACCAAGTGAAGTCATTGAGTTTAATTAAGTCTTACATAAGGAGGATTCTATCACTTTAGAGAGGGCGGATTTTCGCAGGAAAATCTCCCTGTGCAGGTTTTCGCTTTCCTGCACAGGAGAGAGCAGAAATGGCAGGAATGGAACAAGCGCAGAAGGGAAGAAAATCAAAAAGTCGTTCATTTTTAGGAAGCAAAGATGACACCGGCAGCAAGTGCTCGTGCAGTTAAAGAAGACGAATGAGATGAGTATTGGGCATAAAAATAGGAGTATAGAAAGAAATAGTGGTATATAGTTTTGGAGAGCTCTCAAGAAAATGATTTAAAATGTTTCTACGCGAACTCGGAATCTGCTTTGAAGTAAGGAAGCGGACTTGTAACGACGTTGGAGAGTCTTTGTTCAGACCTTATTTGTATTACATGAACACGGGCAAAAAATAATGTTAGGATGATTGTATCAGATGAATTTCAGTTGTCAGGTTATGAATGAGTGTTTCCACAACCTTTCCAAAGCCTTTCTTTGCCTGCCCTAATTTAAAGTGTGAGACAAACGACGTTATTCCTGATATGAAAGTTGATCAATTAAGGACTGATATTTTTTGATGAGAACTCACCTAAAACTCTGAAAACTACTCATCCGTTGGATTAATTTCAATACAACACACAAGAAGCACGACTTAACTGGGACGTGGCGAATATGAAATAAGTTTTTTTTTGGATTGCGAACTCAAACGATATTGCCAGAGGGTTCTGTGTGAGATTATTGCGCTGTGCGCCGTCAATGAGCGATCGTTAGTTATTGTTTTTCATAATTGTGTAACCGGAAACGCAGCCGCGAAGTTGAACTATTTACGGGTAGCGTGCCGACTTGGTGGAGACTTTCGTACTGATTCTAAACACAAGGGCTAAAGAGTCACTCTTTGGTCCGGTTCTAAATTCCCCTGGAATTTAGAGGAATGAACACACAAGAGGAGGAACGAACACAAGGAACTTTTCGTAGTATATTGGTAATCTTCAGGCGAGTCGCAAGATTCGTAATACGAGGGCGCACAATTTATTATTCGTCTTAGTCCAAAAGTTTACGGGAAAAGGATTGACACTTTAGAAGTACAAACAGCTGAGAAACCACACAGTATTAGCCTTAATACACAACTGAGAGTAACAAAGTTCCCGCAAAAGGTGCGGGAACTAGCTGCCACGAGATGACAACAACCAGCCGCAGAGAATAGATGTTCTAGCCCTAATGCACCGCAAGAATCACAAAACGGTCAGCAAATTGTACGGGAACTAGCCGCACCGTGATGCCAACAACCAGCCGCAGAGACTAGGGGTTATAGCCCTAATGCACCGCAGGAATCACAAAACGGACAGCAAATGGTACGGGAACTAGCCGCACCGAGATGCCAACGACCAGCCGCAGAGACTAGGGGTTCTAGCCCTAATGCACCGCAAGAATCACAAAACGGACAGCAAATGGTACGGGAACTAGCCGCACCGAGATGCCAACGACCAGCCGCAGAGACTGTGGGTTCTAGCCATAATGCACTGCAAGGATCACAAAAACGGACAGCAAATGGTACGGGAACTAGCCGCACTGAGATGCTAGCAATCAGCCGCAGAGAGTAGGGGTTCTAGCCCTAATGCACCGCAAGAATCACAAAACGGACATTAAATGGTACGGGAACTAGCCGCAACGAGATACCAACGACCAGCCGCAGAGACTATGGATTCTAGCCCTAATGCACTGCAAATAATCACAAAAACGAACAGCAAATGGTACGGGAACTAGCCCCACCGAGATGCCAACGACCAGCCGCAGAGACTAGGGGTTCTAGTCATAATGCACTGCAAAGAATTACAAAGACGGACAGCAAATGGTACGGGAACTAGCCGCACCGAGATGCCAACGATCAGCTTCAGAGGCTAGGGGTTCTAGGATCACAAAAACGGACAGCAATTGGTACGGGAACTAGCCGCACCGGGATACTAACATTCAGCCGCAGAGAGTAAGGGTTCTAGCCCTAATGCACATCAAGAATCACAAAACGGACAGCAAATGGTACGGGAACTAGCCGCACCGAGATGCCAACGACAAGCAGCAGAGGCTATGGGTTCTAGCCCTTATGCACTGCAAAGAATCACGAAGACGAACAGCATATGGTACGGAAACTAGCCCCACCGAGATGCCAACCAGCAGCCACAGAGACTAGGGTTCTAGCCCTAATGCACTGCAAAGAGCCAAAAAGACGGACAGCAAATGGTACGGGAACTAGCCGTACCGAGATGGAAACGACGAGCCGCAGAGACTAGGGGTTCTAGCCCTAATGCACTGCAAGGATCACAAAAGCGGACAGCAAATGGTACGGGAACTAGCCGCACCGAGATGCCAACAACCAGCCACAGAGACAAGGCGTTCCAGCCCTAATGCACTGCAAAGAATCGCAAAGACGGACAGCAAATGGTACGGGAACTAGCCGCACCCACCGAGATGCCAACGACCAGCCGCAGAGGCTAGGGGTTCTAGCCCTAATGCACTGCAAGGATCGCAAAAACGGACAGCAAATGGTACGGTTACTAGCCGCACCGAGATGCTAACAATCAGACGCAGAGAGTAGGGGTTCTAGCCCTAATGCACCGCAAGAATCACAACGGACAGCAAATGGGACGATAACTAGCCGCACCGAGATGCCAACTACCAGCCGCAGAGAATAGGGGTTCCAGCTCTAATGCACTGCAAAGAATCACAAAAACGGGTGGCAGTTACGCCTCAAAAGCACGACTATCGAGGGGTACGAGCCGCCAATAAGCCGCTGACAATTTACTCGAGCGCAGAGGTTATTAGCCTATACGACATGAGGGTGCGAATAGAACGGCTATTAACCGCCCAACGCAACCAAAAGCTGGAACTAGCCAAGAACTCCACCTACGCCGTTATTAGTCCGTTTGCGGAACTCTTTACGAGTTGTACAAGTTATGTCCAGAACTACGGTGGAGTTTATTCTTGGAAGTCCAGATCTGGCTCCCTGAATTCGAGTTCGAAACCGTTGCACCCCAACACAGTACCACTGAGCACACACAATTTGCCCGCAAGGGGTAACTCAGCTAAAATAATGTAACACGATACCTCGTTTATAAGGAGCACAAAATAGGCTGTTAACACTCTCTAATTGCAAAAAGCAAAAAATATATAATGTAATACAATAAAGTAATCAGAGTTTTAAACATTTAGCAAACCAATAACAAGTTAATAGTCGAATAATCCTCAACTAATTCTAAAGAGACCTAACTCTCCATCGTTCAAGACTACCTAAATGAATGAACGTGCACCGTCGCGAGGCTATGAGCAACTCGACCAATCACGTTGGAGCCACAACATTTAGTCTCATTCCAAGACGCTAACAACTAAATCATATGAATTAACAAAATAATATCACAGGTAAAGGAGATTCCATATTACAATCACGAAATGAAAATATGCCTACGCATTCCTTAGTCATACAAAATAATATCACAGTAACGAGATTCCATATTCTAGTTATAAAAATATATTCATATATTCATATTGAGTCACTAATCTAACAAAAGAACATCATCAAAATAACACGTGGTCAAAACGGTGCTCCTAAAAGTAAAAAATATCACATAATATGCACCTCGTCACAATTGTTAATATCAGAACTTAAAATTATCGAAACTATCGGATATCTATTTATTAAAACAGGGCATGGTTAACAGGCTCACGATATCGATTATGTTTACTTCAGTTACTGCAATTTTCGTTGACAATCAGATGAGGATCACAGGTGAATTGTACATAATTCAGACATCAAGATGTATAAAAATGCTGGTTTATCATAGTAATACTCCTGGAATCACTACACATTAAAAAATTAATTACTTAATTCCGCAAGCAGCACAGTGTCACTCATGTCAGTCAGTATCTGAAAACAGACCGGTAAATTCATAAAAATGGAATCGTAATACAAAACCTACTTAATAACAAGTGCTATTAACTCTTTTGTTTCTTCGAAAAATCGATGCTAACCTTGTGACGCACATGACACACCCAACATGTATACCGTGAATGTTCTCTTACAAACACCGTTACTTGCAGGGTAAAAATATTGCCGGTGCATTCGTGAAACTCAGGTTACCACTAACCTAGAATTTGAAAGCAAAGAAAATGACAAATGAACCTATTATAGTTTAATTGAAAAAATTCTGCATATCGTTCGTTCATAACTAAGGTTATGCGAACTAGTACCATCAACAGAACGATCAAATTAACGGATCGACGGAACCGAAAGTCAACATGGTTTGCCGTTTCTCGAACGCAAGAGAATAAATCGAACGGTCGCATCAAGACTTGTGTGTTGTGAATATCCATTTTCACGGGTCTTGGGGTGCGAGCTTCGTTAGCTTTCATTTATTTCGTTTTAAATTTAGATTAGATACCTGATAAACCGCGACATTAATGGATCAAATTTCGCGGCAAAATGTCCAAATGACTTATAAACTGCAAATTTACGCTATAAGTTAGTTTTTTAGTGCCTAATTTATGACAGTGAAATTGGGTTGATAGAAATTATTCTATATTACCAGTCCTAAAATGATTTCTCATTATTTACGTTTTGTTGTAGAACGCATTAAGCAAAATAATATAAAACAACGCATTTTGATCTTCACAGAATATGGCAAACAAATGCACTGAAGAAAAAGTGAAGCATTCTAAACTAGTGCGATACTCTCAATGTAAATCAATTAAATGGGCAAGCTCCGTGAATATCACACTGAATTAATAAACAATATTATGCTCCTTGGCTTAGTTTGCAGGAGTAAAAGACGTGCATTGGAAATTATAAAAACCCACTGAGGAGCCAAATATGACTGAAAATCCGAGCTAAAGATGATTTAGTAATGTTCGTTTTGTATGGTGATGATCTTTATATTGTAATCGATTTTTATCGATATTGCAAGGATTGGTTGTTCATGGAGCGGCAGAAGGAGGTAAATGTCCTTTCCGGCATAAAAAAAATAACCGTTCTTAATATTCAGCATCTTGGTGCAATAATAATGATCGATATCTCACACAAACGAAACAAATGTCACGTTCCTCTATATAAACGGTGTATCAAATCCACAAAATTGTTCCATACGAACATTCGCTCAACCATTTGTAGAGAAGTGCTGTGTTGAGCAGCAGGATTGTTCGCTACTAAGCCACGGCTATCTCTAGTGCGCGTAAGTTACAAATGTAAAGATGATGACACATTTTAGAACTGATGCGATGTTAAATCTCATCTCACCTCGTAAACTATAAAATCCATTCGCGATATATGTTTTGGTAACATTCATTGGCAGTTGATGGAATTTGACTGTAATGTATGTAAGCGATTCAGCCGAAAACCACCTTGAATATATTTTACGCGTATTAACCCAATAATTTTTACATAATTTTCACTCATCATGCAGATGGAGCGATGGACCATCCCCAACTCCCCCACCGGCAAGAGTTTCGAGGCCTTCGAGCCCACGCCGGGATGCATCACCGCCGCCGTGACTCCCGTAACTACTGAAATTCAGATTAGTAGCAAAAATTAAATTCAAATTTTATGGGTCAAATTATCATTATTATTAAACGAGAATCAAATTACTACTGTAGACATTACACACAATATGGAATTGAGAATTCTACAATTGCAATATCAAAACATTATTAGATATTACGAGTTTTGTGTTCCTGTTTTGGCTTAGATGCTCAACAACGTATCACATTTTTACAGATAAATAAGAAGAGAGATCCTTACGCCGTATAAAATACCGTTTCCTTGTCTGTTTATGTAAGATAAAAACATGCCATGTGCTTCAAATACCGACCTGCATTGATCATGCATCTTAATGCATCAGTTTAAACTGTAGTTTCACCTCAACCCACACGTCTGGAATTTCATGCATATATGGTAGAACCGTAGAAGGTCTCACCAATCCACTTGCAGCCACGATCTTAATACAGACATATGCTTATAAGTGCACAACATCACATCGTTGGAGTTTATATGTTTTATCTGTGTCTTCAAATAAAATAGTTTAGGTAATTTGATATCTCGTGATAGCGTTATATCAGTAGATCAAGTATAACGAGGTTAAACAAGGAAAAAAGTAAATGCTTATGATAAAAGATGACGGGGAACACTTGAAAAGATTCAAAACACTGTTTTTTTTTCTTGCAAAATTTTAACAGCAGACTACCGTGCGCGAAAATATCATTAAGTCTGTTTCTTTCGCTTGCTGCCTCGAACGTTTCTACGCTTCCCAAATGCTCATGTTAAATGGTTTGTGATGACTGCTTCAATTAAACAAGATTTTTAGGGCCACGCAGCTTAATCCTCGATCAGTTATAAACTCGCATAATATAAGTATAACAGGACATAATATAACAGATGATTACAGCCAGATTTGAACATCACGCCGCCTTTTATTTTTAAATTTAGGTTTAAATCTGTAACACGTAAATTTTGTCGCTCTATTGATTATTTATATTTCGATTGATTTATGATTTGTCGCTCTATTTGGTAGTCAACGTATTAGGCTCAATAATAATATTGTGAATTTTCAATTCATTTTCTCTGTTCATAGACTTTTTCATGAAACTAGAAGAAACTAGCTGATATTCCTGCCCTAATAATTATCCGAGAAGTTCTTAGCTGACTTTCACACACAAATTACAGTTTTGTAAAATAATATCTACTGCCCAAAAATATTCGTTGGACTAAATGCCGCCACTCTTATTATAACCTTGCTTATGTTTTACCATGCTTATGTAGTTCGGCATGGCGGTACAAATTGCTCATTTGGACACTTTTATAATTTTTATAACAATGGCCATTTTATCATCGCCATCCTGAGTGAAATCTTTTGTGTCGTTATCATTCATGACAGCTGTCTTGATACCTTGATTTGAATGCAAATTCTTAAGGATTTTGCATAAAACAATTTTTTAAAAGGCCAGTTCACACGCTCAGTTTTACACATCGATTTGCCTGCGCAGTTCTAATCGTTGCAGTTAAAACGTTGCGTGTAGACGGTAAAACTGCGCAGTTTTGAAGCCGGCGGGAAAACTGCACAGTTGCAGCGATATCTGGGCTACAGAGCATATATAGATTTCGATAAACTGCGCAGATAAGTCGGAACGTGTAGACGGTAGCACCGTTTTCCGATTCAATTTGTGCTCAGTTTCAATGATTCTGGCGACAATTGCAGAACTTCGGTAATGTTCACGGGAATTTTTCGCTCTATACGAATGTTTTTCTTGCATTTGGCGAGTAAAATTCAAAAATTATAGCATCAAGGAAAAAAGGTGGAGACATATGAAAGCTTAGTAGAAAAATTCGGAGAAATCGACGAAAGCACAAACAGAGAAACAGCTGTATAAAATTAATAATTTGTGGAGTTTTTACCGTAAATAATTGGGAAAAAATTAATAAAATTATTACATCTGGAGCTGGAGAAGATGACATCTCCAAGCAATCTCTCTGGTATTTTGATTCCTCGCATTTCCTAAATGATTCAATCTTTTTATTAACAAGGCACAATGCCAAAATTGACTAAAATACTGCCTCCTCCATGACGAGATCGCGCAAAACCGAGCAAACTACACGGAAAAGTCGGCACCGTGTGGACGCGCTAAAAATTGCAATAATTTCATTCCGACTTAAGACTGCGCAGACAAATCGTTGTGTAAAACTGAGCGTGTGAATCGGCCTTTACACGTGACCATTTGCTTGTTCCTGCGAGACAGCGTTCTAGCTCCATGCGAAGGCTACAACTCAAATAATTTTTCATGCATTTTTCGCACTATTTCCTGTATAATATGAAATTAAATTATTTTATTTATTTTAAAATGAAAGACTGAATCACTAATTTTTGAGAGAGATTTCGAACAAAATGATGGGAATTTTAATCAACTGCAGCTTGACAAAACATACTTCAGAGTGTTAGCGGTAAAATCGTAGCCAAAACGATTGAGTTATTTAAACAAGTAAGGAGATTTTATTAACGCCCATGAAGCAAAGAAGAAAACTGAAATTGATAGTTTCTAAATATGTAAAATGAGTGGAGACACGGAAAACAATCTTTTGTGTTCTATCATCAAAATTTGCGAGAGCTCAAGTCATTATTAGTCTTGCATTCCCACAGTTTAATTAGGGCCCAAATTTGACGCCATGAGTGTCTTCTTTTTTGCTTGTGAAAATCTGAGAGCCCTAGCATATCGGAATTCCGGTTGATGTTATTACAGGATTCAGTGTCCTCCACGTTTTCTGGTGTGAGACAGCTTAACATTCCTACAGCTCACCTAACAGTTCTGGCGTCTTTTGAAACAGTGCAATTATATACATACGCTGCACAGGTCGCAGAGTCTCGACTATCTCGTCGCATATTCTGGTGATCGCATTATGGTTGTTTTCACCGCGCAAAGGATTGGCAGTTGGACAAAATAGATGTTGTAGCTTCTTGGTTTTTCAGGTCTAATTAATAGTTTCTTGGCAGGATGAAAGTGACTGGACGAACTTTCAATCGAATTCATTGCGTCTTCAATTGCGATTTATATTAACTTCAACTTCAATATATGAATGGCGAGAAATGGCGGTGCAGAGAAATGGCGGTGCAACTCGTCGTGAACTCGACACGTATTCAATGCAAATTTTCATCATTAACAGAGCTGGCGTCATCAATAATGAATACAAAAGTAAGAACGA
Organism: Hyalella azteca; assembly: GCF_000764305.2. Taxonomy (NCBI): domain Eukaryota; kingdom Metazoa; phylum Arthropoda; class Malacostraca; order Amphipoda; family Hyalellidae; genus Hyalella; species Hyalella azteca. The sequence continues at coordinate 47,098 of NW_025940812.1, forward strand.
CGGCGATTCTGAACAGTCAAAGGGCTCCGGCTGCTTGTTGAGGAGGGCCGGCTATGTTAGGTTAAGATATGTATTGTGCTGGCCCATGTTTGGCAGCGAGGTTTCAAAATGTTTTTTAGCTAATTCCGACTTTAGACAAATCGGAATTTGTGAGACTAGAAATCACCAAGTCATAAAAGGCAGTGACTAGTAATTGTTTAAAATTGTTCGTATTTATTGCAGTGGTCGCAAGCTTTCGTGAATTTCGATACGAAGCCCATCTCCGGCGTCCACATTGAGGTCTTCAGGATGGTAATGCAGTATCTAGGATGGTGGTACGTTTTTCTAATAAAAAGGTGGCAAACTATATCTGTATCAATTCGTTGGTGGGATATTTTATTACTATTGATCAGAAAATTGACAACAATTTGTTCTTTCTTTGGCTGATCTTGAATTATCTGATCTCTCTCTTTGTACATATCACATTTAATCACGAAATATGTAGTCCGTGATTTTGTATCCATCATGAGTAAAAAATGCAAGTTACGCTTACAAATACTTTAGGAATAGTGAGAAAATTTCACATACATATTCATACAAGTTGTTTCTTGTATTTAAATTCCTATCTATTTCTATATAATTAGAACAATTCACTATATATTTTCCAAATTTGTATATATATTTTGCATTTATATATATTTTTCAAAATTATAATCAATTATAAATATCGAATTTTCCTAATATTCATGTATGCTCTGTCCAGTTACCACTTGGTGGTGCCACCGGACAATGTGCTTGGCAGGAGGGTAAACGACACCTACTACAGTGGAGCCTTGGGGATGGTGGCACGAAGGGTGAGGGCTAAATCTTAATGTATAGTCAGATCTGTATTATTTTAAAGAGTAAAACACCAATTTGTATAGGAAACTGGTTCATGAGTACGAAATTCTCTCGTACAAGTTGATTTGTCGAGATATTTATATTTGATGTACGAAGAAGAGGCCGCCTTTGGCTGGTGGAGGCTGAGCGATTAAGATCGCTAAGGTGGGGACATCGAGTTGGCTGTAGATAGCCTGAGATGTCTAGTATCACCGACGAGGTAAACATGGACTCATCTTCAATACCGACGCCATTAAATTATTGTTTAAAAAATAATAGAATTGAAATCAAAGATTGTTTCTGTCAAAAATTCGCTAAAAATATGCCAACAAAGAATTTTCGCGGTATATTTCCAGAAAATATTTCGAAGTTTACCTTCTTAGTCGGCTCGAAAATCCTAGAATAAAAGTACAATCAAGTAGCATAACTAAAATTAACATAACACACATTTAAACCTATATTGGTAAATAAAAGTCATGAACAGGGTAAATAATCAAATAATCACAAGCAAACAAACCTTTCAACCCATAGTTTCAAATGAATGAGAACTATAACAGCTGTCAAACTAAGTTTTTGCATAAGAATATACAGGAAAACTAAAACCTGTAAGGCTGATACACCGGATAAGGAAATTAAAATTTTCAACCCGCTATTAGATAATGTAAGTTTCAGTGCTGGCAGTGTGTGCGTCCGTCGGAACGAGTACGATTTACTAGACTTTTAATTTGTTAACATCCTTTATGCTCCGCTAGTCTAGAGTAGCTGTTTAGTGACGTCGTACCTACGTTGTTAATGCAATGCTTACAACCGTATTAAATATTACAGGTGCTTGCACTTGGACTGGGATAATTTGTTTATAAAGAAATAAACAAACATCAAAATTAGTCATCAACAAAGCATGAAATTAAACATTCGAAAAGTATTTGATGGACGACTTATGTCTGTGTTCTGTACTTCGCTGTTAAACTGGCACCTGATTTAGTACAGTGCATCAGCTGGCAGCATTAAATTACTCTGAATAATAACCGTAGTTGCAAATATTGCAATATATTAGAAATAATGTAGTGATACTAGTAAATTTTTTAGATGTTTTTTGTTTACGTTTTACTGTTCTTTTTCTGGCATTTTACCAATAATAGGCCTATTATTCACCAAATCAAGAACATAAAAAGTTTAATAAGTGACGATAGTCTATTTGAACCGCGGTACAGTGGATGTATGAAGCGTGGAAACAAAATGAAGCGAATTTTGAAAACAAAAAATTATCTACAAAAATAACAAATGGCTAGTCATCAGATTCAGAAAGCAAATGGTAAGTTGCTGACAAATTAAGGAGCAGCTTCATGGCATCAAATTTTTCTAAATGATATTGAAAACATGAAGCTGGACATAATTAAGCTTAACTTGCTCAGTTATGGTAGATACGTTATAATCGAATGTGTTTTTTAATTTTAATTCTGCAATTTGTTATTATTCACTAATTGAGCAGAAAATTTGATAATTGAAAGTTGGATATAAAAAAACATACAATAATCGTAATTGTGCGTTAGTCTCATTTTGTACGGATAATCAATGTACTGTACACCATATACAGGAGGTTGATCTGATGCTAGGCCCCGTCGCTGTGCAAATCTTCAGGTCCGAAATTTTGAACTACTCTCCACCCTACATGTTACCCGATCACTACTTGATCTACCGCCGCATCACTCGCATCCAACCCGACGTCCTGATTTTCACCAGACCTTTTGGCCTAGAGGTACACAAAAATACTGTATATTCTTCTTTGGAACTAAGATTAGTTTGGGAAGAATACAAAGACATTAATAATGGAAGTCAGCAAGAAATTCGATCATTTATTTGAGTTGAATCAGACCAAAGACTACGACATGAGAATTTAGACTGATGCAGGTATACATGAACGAGTAAGACGTAATCTTCTATTCAGCACAACGAAAAAAGGAAAATTCTAGATGCTTAGAGTGATTAGTAGTAGTAGTAGTATTAGCTTGGTTAGTTTCGAATAAGTTCAATTTGTTAATTCAGTCCTAAGCTATCTCAATTGATGTTGGACAATTTATCCTCAGGTTTGGGTTTGCGTGCTAGCGTCACTTCTTTTGGTTGGAGCTTTGACGAGTTCACTGCATCTGGTGCAATCCTACTTGAAGTACGTTAACGAGAAAATAAATTGACCTCAATTGAAGTCAATAAATGTCGGTCTGCTCTATAAATCATACCATATAACATTGAAGACTTAGGACAAGTCTGCATTTGTCCTTTTATAATTGTACGCCAGAAAATAATTAGGAATGCTTTAAATGTATCATTTGAGAAGGGCTTTAAAATGACAGACGCTTTTCTTATTTTTCCTTACGCTGAATTTTAATTAGAAAAATACAGCAGTAAATTTTGTTATTTCCAAAATATTAACATTCTGTACCACCAATGCACAGAACTGGCAACCATGATTTGTCACGACGAGGTCGACACTCCAAGTATGAAATGGGAACCCGTGGCTACACCTGGGCGCTGAAAATATTCCTGAGTCAAGGTTGTTATTTCTTCGTTATTTTATGAAGAAATATTTTAAAAGTTTGAGGCTTGGTTAGCATGAATGTATTAGAGGTAAATAGCCAGGTTACGGCTCTAGAAGGGTTCAGTCTGCAATTTACTTTCATCGCAATGTTTTTCGCAGATCTGGCTGACACTCCTGGTAAAGGTTCGGGTCGAATACTTGGTACTTTCTGGCTCTTCATTTGCTTCATGATCGCTTCATTTTACCGATGTAACCTCCAAGCCATCCTCGTCAACGAGAAGGTAGCTGTCCTATACATTTGTACACAATTTATTTGCTCAAGAAAGCCCTAAACAATTGCAGTGAATGGCCATAACAGATCAGTATGTGTTTTTTCTAATTTGGAATTTATTCATCAGCTCATAGTGATATTAACGTACCTCGCATTTTCTCCAGATTAGGCTTCCGTTCAACTCCCTCTCGGAATTTCTAAACCAAGAGGAGTTCAAGTTATCATGGATCAACGGCACGGTTTATGGCGATTCTTATCAAGTACGTAATTCAATTTTCAAGTTCAATTTTTATTGTTCTTTGGGTAAATCTTAGATACTTCCATAATTTACAATGAAGTAAATCGTTAAATTTGAATTCGTGAAATCAGCCAAATATCGCTTCAGTTAGCAAGATTGGAGGAACAAGGAAGAATTGTTGATTGAGGTTCTGGGTAACTTCATTGATATGAAAAAAATCTTGGCCGGCGCTGTTGTAATTTATCTCATATGTTACAGAAAGTGCATTTAAACCGGCAATCTTTGTTTAAACGTGTCTGGAGCTGCTACTCAAGAACACGTTATATTTTACTGGTGAATATATACACAGGAGTATATTGAACATTTAGTCCAGCTTTGGTCGATGTGCAGCTAGCATCAGTGATCGACCCGAATTCCTTCCGCGCTCGACTTTGGGCGAAGAGGAGCGGCATCCAGGCCGATCCTGACGGAGTCGTTGAACTTGTTCTCCGCGAAAAAGTCGCAGGTAAATTATCCCGTTTATTCTATTTGCGATTGAGAGCCACAATGTGTACTAATATCAACAACAAATCTGTATGTTAAGACTGTGGAATAAATTGTGGCTAATGCCTGCCAAATGATTTCAAGTATCACCGGTACGCGTTTGAAAAGGTAGCTAATTCATTAATTAGGGTCCTTGATACGAACAATAATTGAAGTTTACTTTTCCGAGGAAAATTTATAGATAATTTAAAAATAGTGCGTACTGTTTTGAATCCTTTCTGAAAATTTTAGAAACGAGCAGGGTAAATTAACGCTATTACGGATTGATACAATTTGAAAATATTCTGATCCAACTACAATTAGCGATAAATTCCAAATTTCCCTCACAGTTGTTGCACAGGACGTGCTGCTGAAGGGCCACATGGCGGCCGACTTTTCGAAGGTAGGCACATGGAGCCATCAGCCATTCCTCGTTTACGTGTCTTGCTCCTGGAATGCGTTACGTTTATTCAAACTTATCAGCTTAGGATACAGTTCATAATTTCTATTACTTATCCTAGAAGTATTTTCTCGATACGTAACAGCATTTTGCTATAAGAACTCTACATTATTTAGCTTGCAAATTTTTATACTAACAATTACCCTACCAACTGTACTGAAGTGACGCAATTTCATAGTCAACATCAAAATATAAAATTATGATGAATTGGGAAAAACCTGCCGTTGAACCTGTTTCTACTCACAGGTAGGCGATTGCCGTTTGGCTTTAGTCCCGACGGGTTTGGAGCCCAACTACATGACGTATGGATACCCCAAGAACTCGCCACTCCAGGATGCCATGGACCAAATGTACTTAAAGATTTGGTCTAAGTATGATAAAATAAGTTCTCACCTCATAAAAATTGAAATTTACAACTTTTTAGCCACAGCGATGCATACAGTTCTGTGTGGTTGAACAGTGATATAATTTCTGTTGAACATGCATTTTTCTGTAATGTTTCGTTCAGGCTAGAAGCTCACTAGGTCAGACCACACCGTTGAGTAGAGTAACTTCGTCCAAACTCCTTGAGAAGCACCACGTGATCCGCGGTCTGGTCGAACTCACTTAGGGCACGAAAACGAGGTTTCCTAAAAAAGGGACTCTTCTTCATCTATGGAGTAGGTAAGACCTGAAACATGAAATATATATGTGTATAGTATTTGTTAAAAACTTTTGGAAAACTAAATTTCCTACTTAAGTTTCATTGATTGTTCTTCGACATTGATATAATTGATTGCGCACTGAATGTTAAGAAATATTAATTGAATTTGCTTTCTTGATAATTTAAATAGAGAGATTTCCACGAGATTTTAATCTACGGTAAAGGAGCTATTCAAAACACAAGCTATTGTCAATAATTTGACGACTAGACTAAACAAAATTTTAAAGACTGGAAACTTCAAACTCGCAAAAAAGAATGACTGATGAGTACGAGTGAAAGCATGTATGTATAGAGTCACGTTGTTATGTTCTTTTCTTTAATTATACTTTCTCACTCTTTTTCAACATTTACGTTAATTTAATTCCAATCTCTGGCTTTCATCCCTGATTAAGTGATTAATCGTAGAGCATTACTGGTAGCGTGGTTAACTCATCTCGGCTCTTTTAGCGATCACGGCACCTCAGAGGTTAGTTTCAAAGGAAGCTGGGCAAGGTGGCCCAGTGAATACTAGGATTGAAAGAGCGAGCTATGGGTTCGATCGCAGCTTCTTGCGAGAGTTCTGGTTAACTCTGATAGGTAGCCGGGTGGTTAAGGTTCTTATGTACTGAAAAAATATTAGCCGATAGTATTTGCGGCAAGTACTTTTTACTTCAAAATTTGTGGAAATTTCATTCAATTTTTCGTCCTTATTTGACTAAAGTCTTTCTAATTTAAAATCTAAAAGTATCTCTAAAATCTTTAAGTATCTTTTGATTGCATACTTTTGATGAAATTGATAATTAAAAATAAAAACTGATAATTCTTCTTCTAACTTTTAGCCAGATATTCGAAGTGGAAAATACTTTCCGCACCCTTAAGCAAAGCAAAATTGCAACATTGACGAGTGGGTACGAGACCTGCAACAAGCTGCAAATTTTCTGCGATGTTCAGAATCTGCGACAGTCTTAACGGCCCAATAAACGCTGACATAGTTACACTTTAATATGCTAATGCAAACTGGCAATTCACATGCAGCATGTGCAGACAAATCTACTTATATTTTGTAATTGTTGTTGTTATTTATCATTAGATATTAGAACAAATCACATTATATCGAATTAAAATCTAAATTTTCCAACATGATAGAGGCGGTAGCCCCCAAAATAACAAGTGCGCCCTGCGTTGGAAACGATTAGCGCCGCTATTACCAGAACATCGCAATTCAGTCCCGTTATGGCTTTTCAGCACCTGCTGAGCGCGGTTGTACCTCAGTGCGGTAGGCCTTTGCAGCCCAGCCATAAATATCAATGAATCGCAATGATTTCATGAATGAACATGCATGAGCTAGCCTAGAAAATAATTTCGCTTATGCCCATCTTGCAAATAGGAGCAAATTTGACAGACCAGATAAAGCCCGTTCACCCGCTCCCAAAAGGCTGACTCATTAGGTGTGTTTACACATGGCCTGTTGCGGCCACATTTTAATTGGTCAGCACTAACTGCCACTAATTATACCGCTGATAATTTCTACTGCTTCAGGATCGAGTTAATAGCGAATGGCGGCCAATAGCTGCCCGTTGTTAGCCTACTATCATCCAATGAGTTACCAAAAGCAGACATCTTCCAGTGAACCAGTTTTGCATTCTAGTAGTCTTTGATGTATAATTGAATTATTAAGCGGTCAAACGAACATGAAGATGGCATTATCATTGCTGAGCTATAATAATGCATGCTTCATTGCGGGTGTTTCCAGGTTCATCCAGAGCCACTCCAGAGTCTCTTTTTTGACCAGCTTTATGTTTTTCTAGCCTTTGAACACAAGAGTGTTGACAAGAAGTAGGTGTCTGCGCATTCCCATTCCCGATTGTAGTCATCATTGACCTGGTAACAATCGCCTCAACGTTTGCATCGACTATTAGTTTGGTTCAGAAATGCTTTCATCGACAGTTCGACCTTTATAGCTCGTGCCTGTTCATTTTTCCTCAAACAAATTCCTGACATCGAACGTTGTTATGCAATTATAATTATAATTCGTGATTGCTCCAACGTTCCCAAAATATTTCAAAATTAACTTTTACGTTCGCCTGATTTCCGCATGTCTATCAAGAAACTAAGTGTGAGCTGGTATAGCAAGACTGTTTTACCGTGAAATGAACGACGCCATACGTAACGCGTATAGCGTTACGCCGATGTCATTCGCTGCCACTGCAGTCTGCATCGCGCGTCGATTCCGCGCCAAAGTGCTCATTAATATCTACCTGACTGAAAATTGGCGCCTACTTCTAACTCGGCACCAAATAATTATTTATGTGATCGTAAATTTGATTTGATTGTAGGTTCGAGCTTCACAACATAATCATAAAGCTTCGTTCTTCGCCTGACTCATGAGGTGAAAAGGAAATTTTTTTTATGACTTTTGACACTGCTTTTACGAAAAGTTAACATGAGTTACGCTTCGTAAATTTTACATTCACGAATATGACAAGGTGAAAACCATTATACGCACAGGTGTCACAATCGCCTTTAACCAGAAGCAGTAGCTTTAGTTCTACGTTCCCTTCGCATGCGTATTGCTGACTACTACTACAGAGCCGTAATGCTACTTACTTTGCCGATGGCTAACGGCTTTTCCATTAAGAAATGAATAATTTCGCGATGGAGCATTTTAAGGATTATTAAATTAAAGAAATAAGATAAAGTTATAGTTGGTTTGTATTTATTTCTAGGGCATCGGTAAGGAAGATATTGTTAGGCATCGAAGTTGAACGAATTTCCGGTACAGTATCGTCAAGAAAAATTTCTAGTTAAACTCAACGGGAAGGGCGAGTTTATCATCTAATCAATATTTGTGTATTTTCGAGTCAAAAAATCTCCTTGACCATAAGAACAAATTCACTCATTCCGCCATGGAAGTTTTCTTGATGCTACGTTGAGCATCAACTGTTAATTTGTACTAAAATAACTGTCCATTTCGGTGATTGATAAGTAAAAGTGAATGTTGCATCGCACGTTGTTTTATTGATAAATGAAGAACCAATCTTGAAGTTTTTCTTATTACTACTTCTTCCTGTAGTTTTTTTCATGCTTAATCGGGTGTAGTTCGATAGATAAGATTTATAATGTCAAAACCAAGGAGTTTTTCATTGGAAAAATATCCGATGAACCACTGCTCACTGAAGACAATATTTGCTTTCAAAGTCACCATATTCTTCTGCTACAAGTCGTTCTTCACAACTCAGTTGTGGATTTGACGAGAAGATAGAGCCTACAAACAGCGCCGTCACCCAAGCCAACTATGCGAACCCCACCGCTACAATTGCCACGAATGACTCGTTCCCCAGCGGACGTCCCAGAAGAGCAGCTAGACAATGTGTACGCAGCACGTGTAGCAACTAGCAGTCAGGATCCCAAGGAATTTAAATGTAAAGAAAACACAAAGCAAATTCACCATATCGATATTAAAAACGTTTCGGAGTCCAGCTCCATCATCAGTTCGAAAAACTAAAAATGAATAAAATCATATCAACAGTCAAGATTCTAAGACAGACATGAAACCTGAACAAGACCTAACATTATATCGAAAAACGGGACTCGATTGGAACAACTTAGTCTTACGGGTTACGAAAAGAATATAAAGCCTAGCGATTCATTATTTCCAGATTATAGGAACTAAACGCATTATTATTGAGACACGGTTTTCGTTTGAAGATATGTAGAGACTCCAAAATTCTCAATTCCGAGCACCCAGAAGTGGAACCGAGTATCCTAAAATCACTTTCAGCTACAGCCACGTAGCACTGTTCGGCATGGAGGCGCACGGAAGAATGAGGAGGCTTGGAGAGAGGCAAGTTGGAACGATAGCTCCTGCCACGGTGTTCAGAAACCCGGATGTAGAAGTTACGCGACGTTATTCCAACGTACGCAGATGCGCAGCGCGCACATCTTAACTCTTAGACCAGGTTTGATCGCATCCGGGCAGGAATAGAGTCTTATACCTGAAGAAAGAACCAATTTTGAAATTATTTACCAGCAAAACATGCAAATTTATATTCTGGAAATATTTCATAAACAAAATCTTTAGTTCTCTGTACATAGTTTCAGACGCACTACCAAAATAGGGCAATGTGCAATAAATAGTTTTCTTACTACCACATTCAGTCACAGTTTCAGAAAATTTGTTAGATAAGAAGCGTTTGATTTTACTAAACACAAGGCGTTATGGAAAACCATCAAGCTAAAATATATTGCGAATGAATTCGAATTCCAAATGCATATCATGGAAAGTAGAACAAACCCTATAGCCACGGTATATCAAAGTTTGAAAACTATTCAATGTGAAACGAAACGAGCAGAAGCTAAAGAAGCTCATACCCAAACCGGTAAATGTCGGTATTCGATAAACGGAAGTCTGAAAACGACCGCTAGACTTAGTAATTTTGCCATCGAGAAACGACAAGCAATTGTTGGATTCCAATTCCATAGCGAATTTTATTGAAGGACGTTTGAGGTTCAGATAATCAAAGAAAATGCCCGCATGAGAGGGATGCTTGAAGATCAGAAAGGTATCATCAATATACCTATTATGAAAAATTTGTTTAAAATCAATGGGACAATCGGGCAACCAAGAAACCTCAAGAAAGCACATGAAAATGTTAGCGAGGGTGGGACCAAGGGGAAGGCCCATTCTTAAACCATCAACTTCCTTATAAAGTTTACCAGCGAAAACGAAAAAAAGAGTTCAAGACTGATAATTCCAGAAACTTTTTGAAAAGACTGCGGTTAAGACCGATCACCAGATCATTCGCATCCTTAAACAAAGAGTTGAGTCAGATTTCAATAGTTTCTGTAAGAGGAATACTAGTGAACAAATTTTCCACATCGAACGAAGCCATAGTCAGGTGCTGAACATCGGTAAAATCTTTCAAACGGTCGACAAATGAGAAATGAGTAGGTATTATCAAGAGTAAACTGGTTAGTAGTTAGACAATTCAAAATGGGAACTAAAAGTTTAGCTATGTTAAAGCTTAAAGTTGAAATTTCGAAGCGAAATCAGACTTATAAATTTTTGGAAGGCCCTACAATATGCCAGGGCACGAACCAGAAACGCGAAGTTTTGAAAAAATTTCAGAGGCAAGGGTGGAGGAATCTTTAAGTTTACGAATGAAGGTAATAATTTGATCCTCAATTTTCAAAATGGTTTTAGAGATAGGGTTTACGAATGGTTTCGTAAACTTTAAGATTCTTCCACCCTTGCCTCAGAAACTTTTTCGACACTTCACGTTTCTGGTTCGTGCCCAGCTAGATGAGAACTTAAGTTACTACGATCAATACTTAGTTCACTTGAGATCGACTTGGCTCTTCTTCTCATGCCTCCCATTTAAACTCTTTTATGCCCCAGACCGGCGACAGGTAGACCCACTGACTAGCCACCAAAGGGCTACTCAGCCACGAGGAAAACTTACTGGCTCCTCGTCCTCATCATCCTCTTACCTGGCGCTCTAGCTCTAAGGATACCTGACCTGCATCCTGGGCCTAACCTGCATCCTGGGGCTTACCTGAATCCTCCGCCTTACCTGTATCCTGGGCCTTACCTTCATCCTGGGCCTTACCTGCATCCTTGGCATTACCTGCATCCTGCGCCATACCTGCGTCCTGGGCTTTACCTGCATCCTGGGCCTTTCCTGCATCCAGGGCCTTACCTGCATCCCGGAGCCTTACCTGCATCCCGAAGCCTTATCTGCATACCGAGGCCTTACCTGCATCCCGGAGCCCTACCTGCATCTTGGCCTTCTCTTGGTTGTCTAAACTCTAAACTCTTAACATTACGGGGGGGTCTAGCCTCCAGAAAAAACTTCCACATTTACTAACGGATCTTTCTGAAATTTCACACATATTTGTAAAACCAAAAAACAAAAACATTTTGTTCGTATCATTTTTTCGGAAAAATTAATAGAAAACGTGAAATTCATAGAAAACGGACAAAAGGGGGTACTTCAAAAATCTATCTCCTCTTAGAGTTTCGAAGCTACAGCGATGAGACATGCACCATTCGATTCGTAAAGACCATATCAATCGAGTAACGAAGCCCGATTTTCGCCTTAGTTTTTTTAAACGCATTTTTCCGTTTTCTTCTCATTTTCTTCAAATTCCCCCCCTTCCCTCTATTTTGAATCCAAACTATGCACAAATCTAAAAAAAATATAACTCAGTACTCACAGCAGTGAATGACAGAGAGCGCATTTTCTCGTTGGCGAATGACAGAGAGCGCATTTTCTCGTTGACGAAAACTTGAGGTCACGGACGGACGGACAGACAGACAGACGGACATGGCGAGCACAATAATGCAAACCTCACACAATAACAGGATAACAGATAGAAGAATTAAATCTCTAAAGGGCAACCCAATAAATATAACAACAGCCATGACCACACTCGCCATAAAAAACAGTAAAAATAACAAATCAACTGGACCAGATCACATCAATATACTCCATCTCAAACACCTGGGCCCCACAGCAATTACATACCTCACTCAAATTTACAATATCGCAATAAACTCCAATACAATACCCCATACCTGGAAGCTAGCCAAGATAATTCCAATACCTAAACCTGGCAAAGACACTAACATGGGGTCATCTTGTCGACCAATTTCTCTTTTAAGTCCAATAGCCAAAACACTGGAAAAAATTATCCTTGCCAAAATCTCATCTCATCTCCCTAACATTGAACACCAACATGGCTTCAAACAACACCATTCTACCATCACAGCACTCCAACATATCACAGAACACATAGCCACAGGTTTCAATCAAAAACGCCCGCCACTTCGAACAATAGCTGTTGCATTAGACATGAGCAAAGCATTTGATACGGTTAATCTGCACACACTCATCAACAAACTTTCCACAAACGCAATAGAGCACACTACACTTAAATACATAGCAAATTACATCAAAGGCAGAAAAGGCTTCACAAAAGTCAACAACACCAATTCAAAACAGAAATTATTCAAAACAGGTGTACCACAAGGCGGAGTCCTATCACCCACTGATTAATTTGTAATCCTTTTATTCCTAATTGCATATAATTTATGTGTTGAACTTTGATTTGAGTTCGATATTGGCTCTCGCTATTTCTCGGACTGTACGCTTTAAAGCCTACGGCAAGTTATCAATTTCTGTTTATCCTCGGCAGAGTTTCTTTTTCATAAAACATTTTAAACTGTCAGGTTGGTTGTACTTTGCATTGTCCGAGTGGTCAAACGAGGCGCGTTGAAGGTTCTCTACTGCTGGCAATGCGATTTAACAAGGAGAATGACACAAACATTAATCAACTTCATATACTAAGAAAAAAAAATACCCTACGCCTAGTTACAGAGCTAGGAACGGTGAGAATAACGAGTGCACAGGCTTACTTGCAGAAGAAAATCCTATCCTATACCGATCTGGCCGGAGACAACAGAGCTAGACAACTACTACGGCCCAGAATGACTAATCGAGACTAAATCAGCGAGGCTAAACCAAGGTGTCTACACGGGCAAGCTAGTATCTCAATTTTTCACAGATGTACATCACCGGGGATTTTGGAGATGAGTCCAAGGCGGATCTGATGGCGCTGACTAAAGGCCCGTTTCCACTATGAGACTCTGCGCGACTGACGACTGAAAAACTGGCTTTTTCAGCCCAGACTGAGGCTGTCCGGACCATCGACACGGGCTCATCGGCGAATGAAGCAGTGTTCATTCTTTTGAGCCGCTCAAGCCGCTGAGGCTGCCGCTCATCTCCGGAGTGTCGCTTTGACTGCCGTCTGAGTAGGTTGTGCGTGACTGTCGCTCCTACCCTATTTACACACAATTACTGTTCATTTACTTAGCTTTGCAATGTCGCACGACGGAGACTGGAGCAGAGATGTCACTGAAAGGCTTATCGATTTATATAGAGAGGCACCTTGCTTCTGGCAAGTAAAAAGCTTTTTTTACAAAGACAGAATCTTGAGAATTAGAGAAAATAAGTAAATAAATGGAGAAATTATATCCATCCACGAATATCGAAAAATGGAAATACTTTCTAACCTTTCATTGACCGATTTTATCTGTTTATTGACATAGATTCACTCGTCCGTCAATTAAATCTTAATTATCTTATTGTACTTGCAGTGTATGTATACTCAGTAAATAGTAAATAAACACATTAACCAATAATAGTAGTAGCATTTGTGAAGCACGCTATGATACCTATCTAAATCTATAGACCAAAAACCAGACATGGTTAATCATTGTGACGTATTTATTACATTTAATTTTCTTGACACATTAAAGGTATAATAAGATAATGCTGTTTCTAAATCCCTTGGTGAATGCATGTTATTACACGGATAAACTATGTTAATGAGAAGTTTAAAACCATTCTTGGGTTTCATAACTGCTATTAGGTAAAGAGATCTTTGTTTCCTCCTGCGCATAGTGACAACAGCTAGTAAAAGCAAGAGCGGCAGCATAATTTATCTTCAAAGGCCAGCGAGTTCGGTAGCCCAGACGGTCAGTCTCAGTCCCAGCACACGTACGTAGTGGAAACGCGCACGCCAGTTTTCAAGTCCAGCCATGTGGCTTATTGGTCTCAGGCCAGTCTCAATCCTTCAGAATCAGTCCCGTAGTGGAAACGGGCCTTAACAGTATGAGCCCTATGAAGTGCTCCAGCCGTGTCCCTCGATGACGACCGGCGAAATTTCTTGTTGCTGTAATGTAGCTGCTGACGGCCCGACCGTGGTGGTTCACCTCGCTGGGATTTGAGGAAGACCATGCAGGATTGCAGGCTACTCTGGGTAATCTCTCGCAGATCGGATAATCCTTCTCTGTAGTGCATAAGTCGGCTTCAAGATAACTATCTCGGCAGCGAATTTAGTCGAAGCTCCCTTTGTTCGATGAGGACCCGTCGGGGAAATCTCCCGAGTCAGTTCAACGATTTCTTCGTCGTGAGGTGTTTCTTCTCGGCGATATTTCGTATGCGGCTGGCTGATCTTATTGGAAGAGACGTCGTGACTGTGGGTTTGTATTGTCCCAAGATAACGAATACCACAATTCTTATTTCACTAACAACATTCACTGTCCCGTGAATCCTCGTACGATTGTACACCGGCACACTCAGTTTTCGGTCGCGCTACCAAACGACATGCGGATTCCACGAGCTCCCGCACTCCACTGACTCGCATCAGCCGCCGCTGAGCCGCGGCTGCCGCGCTCTCCTTATATAGCCCCGATTACGCGTAGACCCGCACTCGATTGGCGTCGCTTGAATTTTACTGACGACATGTGTTTTCCCCTAAGTCCTAGTTTCCTATTCTTGTTTATAATTTATTCCTATTCCTAATCACCACACTGTTCAACATATACGTTTCAGATATACCCTCACCTCCACCCAATATTAAAATAATTACATATGCAGATGATATAACTATCTTATCCTCCCACAAAGACTATAACACTGCTGCACAAGTCCTTCTTCCATACCTACAAACCGTGCACACATGGACCACAGAAAACCAACTACAACTCAATGCAACAAAAAGCACTGCCACTCTTTTCACACCTGACCCGGCTGAATATAGCAACCAACTCAACCTCAATATCAATAATACACTCATTCCAACAGTACGCAACCGTAAAATACTTGGACTTACCTTTGACCCAAAGCTCACCTTCAGCACTCACATTAGCAATACTCACGACAAAGCCAATAATACCATCAAAATAATCAAATCACTTACAGCCACACAATGGGGAAAACAAAAAGAACTACTCACAACCACATTTCAAACAATCACGCGTCCAATCCTTGAATACGCAAACTCATCCTGGTCACCAATTATACGTATCACCCACGCAAATGAACAAACTCCAAACAGTCCAGAATGCAGCACTCAGGATAGCCACAGGCTGTACCGCAGACACCAACATCCACCACCTTCACCAAGAAACCAAACTTCTACCCCTAACACACCACCTCAAACTTCACGCCTCACAACTCAGACAGAAAGCACAAAACCCAACCCACCCACTACATACCCTCACCCTTCAGCCGCACCCAAACGTCTCATGAAACAAACCATTTTCCACAACACAGGTTTCACCACCAACATAGATACTCCGCCTGCACAGGCTACACAGGACACAATCAAACAAAATCTTAAAACAATCCACACTACAATTACAGAAAACTATCTTGCAACCCTCCCTCACAATAAAATTTTAAACATGCCCGCACCACAGATTCACCCATCTGAAATCAACCTACCTAGACCTGCACGCAGGAACCTTGCCCAACTTCGCACAAATAAATCACAAAACTTCCAGCGAGATTGGAGCAGAGGTTTGGGCTGTGGGATTGCGAGAGTGAAAACTTTACCTCGCTCTACAATCGCACGTACTGTGAGTAGAATAATGACAGCTCGTGCAAAGCACAATACGCGTAGAGGCGCGGGGTAAAACCGGGGGGCTTTGCGCCCCCCAAATCAGGGGTTTTACGTCATTGGCAACAAGTAAGATGTAACTTTCTATTCAAAACAACGTAAAAAGTAAATTCTAGATGCTTACGTTGATTATTTAGTAGTAGTAGTAGCTTAGTTAGTTTCGAATACGTTAAATTTGTTAATTCAGTTCTAAGCTATATCAGTTGATGTTGCACAATTCATCCTCAGGTTTGGGCTTGCGTGCTAGCGTCACTTCTTTTGGTTGGAGCTTTGACGAGTTTACTACATCTGGTGCACTCCTACTTGAAGTATGTAAATGAGAAAATAGACTGAACTCATTTGAAGCAAATGAATGTCGGTTTGCTCTATAAATTATACTATATAACATCAAATACTTAGGACAAATTTGCATTGAAAGTCTGCAAATCTGAATCTTAGGACAAATCTGCATGATTTTACGCCAGAAAATTATTAATATAATGCTTAAAATGCATGATCTGAGAAGAGCTTAAAAAATGACAAACTTATTTTTCCTTACGCTGAATTTTAATTAGAAAGATACAGCAGTAAATTTGTTCATATCCAAAAGATAAACATTCTGTACCACCAATGCGCAGAACTGGCACCCGTGATTCGCCACGACGAGGTCGACACTCCAAGTATGAAATGGGAACCCGTGGCTACACCTGGGCGCTGAAAATATTCCTGAGTCAAGGTTGTTATTTCCTCGTTATTTAATAAAGAAATATTTTAAAAAATTGAGGCTTAGTTAGCATGAATGTATTAGAGGTAAATAGCCAGGTTACGCCGCTAAAAGGGTTCAGTCTGCAATTTACTTTCATCGCAATATTTTTCGCAGATCTGGCAGACACGCCTAGTAAAGGTTCGGGTCGAATACTTGGTACTTTCTGGCTCTTCATTTGCTTCATGATCGCTTCATTTTACCGATGTAACCTCCAAGCCATCCTCGTCAACGAAAAGGTAACTGTCCTATACATTTGTATAAAATTTATTTGCTCAAGAAAGACCTAAACAAGCAGTGAATGGCCATAACAGATCAGTATGTGTTTTTTTTCTAATTTATTCATCAGCTCATATTGATATTAACGCACCTCGCATTTTCTCCAGATTAAGGTTCCGTTCAACTCTCTCTCGGAATTTCTAAACCAAGAGGAGTTCAAGTTATCATGGATCAACGGCACGGTTTACGGCGATTCTTATCAAGTACGTAATTCAATTTTCAAGTTCAATTTTTATTGTTCTATGGGTAAATCTCAAATGCTTCTATAAATTTACCACCTAAGAAATAGATAAATTTGTATTCGTGAAATCAGCCAAATATCGCTGCAGTTAGCAAGGTTAGTAGAAGGAGTAAGAATTTTTTGAGATTCTCTTTTTTTCTGGGTCACTTATTCTTTGATAAAAAATGATATTGGCCGGTGCTATTGTGATTTATCTCAAATGATACTGAAAGTTCAATGAAACATGAAATCTTTATTTAAACGTGTCTGGAGCTGCCAGTCTAGATCACATGATATTTTAATATTGAACATATACATATACGAGTTTATTGAACATTTAGTCAAGCCTTGGTTGATGTGCAGCAAGCATCAATAACCAACCCGAATTCTTCCCGCGCTCGACTCTGGGCGAAGAGGAGCGGCATCCAGGCAGATCCTGACGGAGTCGTTGAACTTGTTCTCCGCGAAAAACTCGCAGGTAAATTATCTCGATTATTCTAGATTCGATTGGGAGCCACAGTGTGCACTAATATAAAAAATCGCATGTTAAGATAGTGAAATAAACAGTAGCCAGAGGTGGGCAGTAGCGTGCTACATGTAGCGGCCGCTACTAGCGGCCGCTACATTTTCAGTAGCGGTAGCGGTAGCGGCTCTACATTTAAGGCAATGTAGCGGTAGCGGTAGCGCCCGCTACATATTTAAGTAGCGATACGAGGTTTTGCCGCTACAGCGCTACCGCTACATTTATAGATAAAGCCTTCAGATTTTACTTAAGGGGGCCGGCTACCCTCCAACAAAACTTTTTGTTTACAGACGGATCGTTTTGAAACTTGGTACACATATGTAAAGCAGAAATCTAAGACCTTTTTGTTCATGTAAATTTAAAAAAATGAAAGAAAACGTGGAATTAATAGAAAACGGCATATAAGGGGTACTTCAAAAAAGTTGATAACTTTGGCAAATCACATGCTACGATGTCGATACACATATCATTCGATTTGTAACAACAATATCTAGGGAATGTAGAGCCCCGATTTTTTATTTTACTCATCGTTTTTTTTTCGCGTTCTTCCCATTTTTTTCACATTTTTACCCCCCACCTTCCTCCCCCTCCCATATATAAGTCAAACCATGCACATATTAAAAAAGGCTTCTAGAGTCGCTAGGTATTGTTTTTACAAATCGAATGGTATGTCTCTCATTGCCGTAGCTTGAAAACAGTTGGAGTTATAATTTTTTAAGATGGCGTTTTTTGGATTTTTAAATTGTTCAGGGGAGCCATATAAAGTAAAATACATTGAAAACAGCAAAATATGCCCAAAAAGTCTTGATATTGTAGCCCAAGCTTTGCCATTGCCAATTATTTGCATTCAAGGTACCAGCACGCGTCTTTAGACCTATTTATGTTCAATTTAACACGCTACATTTAGAGCATGTAGCGGTAGCGGTAGCGCCGCTACATTTCCAAGTAGCGCTGCCCAGCTCTGACAGTAGCTAATACCTACCAAATGATTTCGGGTATCACCGGTACGCGTTTGAAAAGGTAGCTAATTCATCCATATAGGGGACCTTGATGCGGACAAATTAATTTTCTCTTTCCGGATAAAATTTAAAGATAATTTAAAAATTGTACGTACTGTTCTGAATCTTGTCTGAAAATTTTAGAAACAGGCGGGTAAATTACCGCTATACCGGATTGATACAATTTTGAAATATTCTGATTTCACGACAATTAGCGTTAAATTCCAAATTTCCCTCACAGTTGTTGCACAGGACATGCTGCTAAAGGGCCACATGGCGGCCGACTTTTCGAAGGTAGGCACAGGAGCCATTCCTCGTTTACGTGTCTTGCTCCTGGAATGCGTCGTATTTACTGAAACTTATCTGCTTAGGATACAGTTCATAATTTCTATTACTTATCCTAGAAGTAATTTCTCGACACGTAATAGCATTTTGACATAAGATCTCCACATCATTTAGCTTGATAATTTTTCTATCAACAACTACCCTACCAACTGTACTGAAGTGACGAAATTTCATGGTCAACATCAAAAGATAAATTTATGAATTGGGAAAAACCTGCCGTTGAACCTGTTTCTATTCACAGTTAGGCGATTGCCGTTTGGCTTTGGTCCCGACGGGTTTGGAGCCCAATTACATGACGTATGGATACCCCAAGAACTCGCCACTCCAGGATGCAGTGGACCAAATGTACTAAAGATTTGGTCTAAGTGTGATAAAATAAGTTCTCACCTCATAAAAATGGAAATTTTCAACTTTTTAGCCTCAGCGATGTATACATAGTCCTGTGTGTTTGAACAGTGATAACTTTCCTTTTTCTGTAATGTTTCATCCAGGCTTCTTCGAGTGATCCAGTCTGGTGTGGCAACTCATCTCATTGAAGCAGGTTTGAGGAACTCTTCGTGGTGCACTAGGCGCCAGACCAGCTTGAGTGAATCCCGTGCTTTTGCTCCAAAGGATTTTTTCGGACTGTTCTTCATCTATGGAGTAGGTAAGAAGAGCTGAAACATGAAATATGTCTGCGTATAATATTTGTCAAAATCTACTGAGAAACTGAATTTCCAGTTAATTTTCATTTATTGTTCTTCGATACTGATGTTATTGATTGCGCACTGTATGTTATGAAACATAAATTGAATTTGCTTTCTTAATAACTTAAACAGGGAGATTTCCACGAGATTTTAATCTACGGTAAAGGGGCTATTCAAAACACAAGCTATTGTCAATAATTTGACGACTAGACTAAACAAAATTTTAAAGACTGGAAACTTCAAGCTCTCATAAAAAGAATGACTGATGAGTACGAGTGAATGCATGTATGTATAGAGTCACGTTTTTATGTTCTTTCCTTTTATTATACATTCTCACTCTTTTTCAACATTTACGTTAATTTAATTTCAATCTTTGGCTTTCATCCGTGATTAAGTGATTAATCATGGAGCATTGTCTGGAAACGTGGTTAACTCTTCTCAGCTCTTTGAGCAATCACGGCACCTCAGAGGTTAGTTTGAAAGGAAGTTAGGCAGGGTGCTCTAGTGGTTATATATATAGTTCAGAATGCTGGGATTGAAAGAGTGAGCTAAGGGTTCGATTCCAGCTTCTTGCGAGAGTTCTGGTTAAATCTGATAGGTAGCCGGGTGGTTAAGGTTCTTATATACTGAGAAAGTATTGGCCGATAGTATTAGCGGCAAGTATTTTTTACTTCAAAATTAGTGGAAATTTCGTTCAATTTTTCGTCCTTATTTGACTAAATTTGACTAAAGTCTTTCTAATTTAAAATCTAAAAGTACCTCTAAAATCTGTAAATATATTTTCATTGGATACTTTTGGTAAAATTGATAATTAAAAATAAAAATTGATAATTCTTCCAATTTTTAGCCAGACATTCGAAGTGGAAATGACTTTCCGCACCCTTAAGCACAGCAAAATTGCAGCGGTGAGAAGTGGGTTTGAGACCTGCAATAAGCTGCGAATTTTGTGCGATATTCAGAATCGGTGGCAGTGCTAACGGCCCAAAAAACGCTCATATAGCTATACTTTATTATAGTAACGATAACAGGCAATTCACATGCATCATGTGCAGAAAAATCTACTTATATTTTGTAGTTGTTGTTGTTATTTATATTTTATAATTAGATATTAGAACAAATGACATTATATCGTATAAAACCTACATTTTAAAGCATACTGGAGGCGGTAGCTTCTCAAAAAAAAAAAAACAATTGTGCCATGCGTTGGAAACGATTAGCGCCGCTATTACCAGAAGAACTCAATTCAGTTCTCAATTCCGCTATTACCAGAAGAACTCAGTCCTATCGTGGTTTCCCAGCCCCTGCTGAGCGCGTTGTACCTCAGTGCGGTCGGCCATTGCAGCCCGGCCATGAATATCAGTGAATCGCACCGATTTCATGAATGAACATGTATGAGCGCGTCGATTCCGCGCAGAAGTGCTTTTTTAATATCTACCTGATTAAAAAATTAAATTGGTCCCACTTACTATCTCGGCACTAAATAATTATTTATGTGAACGTAAATTTGATTTGATGGTAGGTTAGAGCTTTACTACATAATCATAAAGCTATGTTCTATGCCTGCATCTTAAGGTGATAGGAAAAAGTTTTGAATGATTGTTGACACTGCTTTTACGAAAAGTTAACATGAGTTACGCTTCGTAAATTTCACATTCACAATATAACAAAATGAAAACCATTTTCCACACAGGTGTCACAATCGCCTTTTTGGTCTTCGTCCTCGAAATCAAGATACAAAGGAAGCGTACGCATTACGACTGATGATGATGGTTCGGCATTCCTATGGATGAAACGGCTACCGAAACGGCTTTGCTATTAAGAAATGAATAATTTCGCGATGAAGCATTTTCAAGATTATTAAACAAAATTGATAATATTAAATTATTGTTGGTTTGCATTTATTTCTAGGGCATCAGTATGGCAGATATTGTTAGGCATCGAAGTTGAACGAATAATCCCGTACAGAATCGTCAAGAAAAATGTCTAGCTAAACTCAACGGGAAGGACGAGTTTATCTTCTAATCAACATTTGTGTATTTTCGAGTCAAAAAATATCCTTGACCATAAGAACAATTTCACTCCTACCGCCAGGGAAGTTTTCTAGATATTACATTATTGAGTATTTACTGTTCATTTGTAATAAAAGAACGGTTCATTTCGGTAATTGATAAGTAAAAGTGAACGTTGCATCACGTTGTTTTATTGCTAAAAGAACCAATCTTGAAGATTTTTGATACTACTTCCTGCAGTTATTTCTTCATGACTGATAGGGTGTGGTTCGATAGAAAAGATTTATAATGTCAAAACCAAGAAGTTTAAATATCCGATACGAGCCACTGCTCAGTGAAGACAATATTGACTTCCAAAGGCACCATTTCCTTCTGCTACAAAGTCGTTCTTCACAACTCAGTTGTGGATCTGATAAGAAGATGCATGGAGCCTACAAACAGCGCCGTCACCTACGCCAACCATATATACCGCTGCTATCGC
This sequence comes from Hyalella azteca, assembly GCF_000764305.2. NCBI lineage: Eukaryota > Metazoa > Arthropoda > Malacostraca > Amphipoda > Hyalellidae > Hyalella > Hyalella azteca. The sequence goes on from NW_025940812.1 coordinate 69,412, forward strand.
CACGAATGAATCCATCTCCGCCGCGGAAGTCCCAGAAGAGCAGCTGGACAATGTGTTCGCAGCACATGTAGCAGTCAGGATCCCCAAATGCAACTGTTTGAACGTCAATGGATGGTTCCTACAAGGAGAAGGGCAGTTCAAAATGGGGTGCCAACTTCTGCTACACAAATTTTGGTACACACTGGATGTATTGAACCTCAGAAGAAGCAGCCACTGAGGAAGACTTTGAAAAAATGAAAAAGGAACTCATCCACATTTTCAGCGAGACTCAAAACCGCAGCTTTACGTCAGACATAATCGAAGGCAAGTTCATGGATCAAAAACCATCTGTCTACCTCAGTAGTATTCAACAGGTGGCTATTCAACTTGGCGTGTCAGAGAAGAGATAGTAAATATGAAATTTCTTCAGGGCGTGCCGGACGATATTAGGCTCACAATCTAACTCTCCTCACCGCTGCGCTTCTCCTTCTCCTCGGAACTCTCTAAGCCAATCCTTTCCTCAATCGGAAAGCTAACCCAGGCGTCGATTCATAGCATGGTTGAACTACAGTGGCTCGCAAAAGTATTGGATACATTGCAAATTTCTTCATATCTCAAGTTAAAGTGCGAGATTTTTTATAATATTTGGTCATTATATTACTAATGGAGTAATGGTGCTAGAAACATTATATAGAAAGGATATTGAAAAGTATGCATTGTTTAGATTTTATTCAACAAATAGAAAAATTAACCCACGCTAAAATATTGGGTACATGTTCAAAAATAAACAAAAATAACTTTTTCGAAGTACTCAAAATTCGCTACTCACTTCAGACGTTCCACTAACCTCATAACGTTACCTAATTGGCCAATCAGAGCAGTTTGCTATTGTTTACGAGATTGTGTGTTCCGGTGAAGATATTATTTAGCTTCATCTTTAAAATCTTATTTTAAATGGCTAAAACTCGATAGTTGGCGACAGATTTGCGTCAAAAGATCATAGATTGTCACAAGAAGCGGAAAGGGTGTCGAATAATATCCATGGAGCCTGATGGGGACAGTTGGAAATATCATCAGGAAGCAATCATCATGATGATATCATCCGACATGCTGTTGCTAACCTTCCAAGACCTGGCCGTCCAAGGAAACTAACGGACGGTAATGCAAAATGGATTAACAGAAAGGTACAGAAGAACCCTTTTGTTGCTCGTGGTGAAATTAATAGCGACCTGGAGGAATCATGGATTGATGTAGAAAAGGACACAATCCGCAGAGCTCTATATCGTACTGGTCCTATGTCAAGATCCTCACGAAAGATTGCAACGTCGGGATCCTCATGAAAAATGCAGCGTCGAAAACGACTAGACCCTGACTAATAACGTCTTCTTACAGTTTCAAAATACTCGTTTTTCTCTTCATTTTGTTGGAGTAACCAGAATGGCGAACATTCCACTTCAATTCATATTTTTGGAATTTCTCAAAGAACAAGTGAATATCGTCTGGACTCCACTTTGTTGTGTTCTTCTTAGAACCATTATCGTTCAAACAAGCCATGATTCACTTGGCCCAAAATACTTCACAAGAGCGGCATAGATTCTCTCACCATGGCTGAATCAGCGCTACTGGCCGCTTCTCCACTCTCCAGCGAAGAAATCAACACATCGTTGTTCCTCTCGGCCACGTCTCGGGCTCATGCCACTGAAGCACCTGAACATACACGAGGCCAGTACGCCCAGTAGCGTGGACAGTTCAAGCGGAGGATATGAACTGGCGGCCAGTACTGTCCCAGTGTACAGGCACCTTAATGGTTGCACTTCACGCACGCACCTTGGGGACACAATATTACCTTGTAAAAAGGATCCCGGCATGAATAAAAAAGAAAAATTCTAGTCTTTTACCTGAATACAAAAAGTTTTTCTCTCTGCAGCGTCTACGTGCGCTTATTGTGGGCAAAGAAGCGATTGACGAGCTAGCGATAGTCGCACTGCCTCATGCAACACAAGCGCCGGCCTGCCGTTGCCGCCTGCCGCCAGCCGCACTCAGTAGACGCCAGACGGCTTTCTGTGGTCTAGCAAGGTTGTATGTATGTGCTGGTCCTTCACTATGGCAACTAACGCCACACTTGTTTGGACTCACTCACTAGTAGAAAGGCTAATTGATCTTTGTCGAGACCATTTTGTCGTACAAAAATAAGTGAACGGTTGTGGGGGTGCGCTGCAGCAAGCGCTTCACCGCCCATATCGTTGTCCCTAGTGTAAACGGGCCTTAGCACCCATGCAGTCTGAAGGACCCTGACAACTGTCGGAACATTTCACAAAATCAACGTTGACGATGGCGAAGAGTTCTCGGATCCAGCTGATTTGATCGTCTATGCTTACAACTTGGTTATCGAGCGCAAAAGCTTTAGTCGCAAAGCTAACCGATTTGGGGATTGCGAAATATTTTTAGTTGGAATCTTTTATTTTTAAAATCCAAGTGTCGAAATCATTCATTAATTGTGCACGATCGCAATGATCATTTTCGGAAGCGATCCCTGAAGTCGCGTTTTGGTCGCAAACTTTTGTGCTACGCATCTAAGGTTGATAATTGGGTCTTTCGATATTGCTATTGTTGGGCGAGAACGTCCCACTTTCAACAAATAAAAACGCCGTCTGAGCTCCCGGGGTTCCAGAAAGCTGACGCAGAACGGAGTAAATAACTTTGACGCAATCTTGAAAATCAAAGGGGCTAAAACGCGTGTTTGAGCCATTTTTTCGATCTCTGACACTTTTTCGTACAAGTGATAAACTAACAATATTCGAGCAACTAATTTTTCGTTACTGAATAGTTTGAAGATACTTCTAACTTTTTCTCCTACCGAGGGATGAGATACTAAGGAAAGTAGAGCTTCAAGGAACAATAGCAAATTTGAAATTATGGCATGAAGGTGCTTTTGAATATGTTCTGCAAAGCGGGTTTCAGATTTACTTGGAATTATTGTGAAAGTAATTCCATTTAGGACGGTAACATATTCATGGATCGAATTTTTTTACAACGGGATGATCATTTATAAAAGATGCGAAAGAAACATTCGAAACCTACTTTGGAGATGCGGCAGCCAACAAATTTTCGGTCTAGGAGGAGAAATCTAGCAAGAAATTTAATTTTGATCATTCCTCAACTTTCCGTAATTGCGCGAACATGCCTGATTAATGCCCTACGTACACGGCAGCACCGTCTGTATACACGAAGGAAACTTCTTTCATGTCCACAAACTTATTTGCAGTCTTCTGCGGTTGTCGTCGATGCAGTGTCGCCTTGACGTATCATCTCGACGCCTGGCAGTTGTTCCTGAGGTAAACCTGATTTACCAATGTAAGTAGCGACAACTGCTTGTCGAGTTACGTCTCCGGGAGCTGTGCCTTTGTCTGCCGCTATGCTAATCTTTCTTTTGGTTTCTGTGGCGGGAAGAATCTCGTTTAGAGTGGTTTTAATTTCGTTTACACAAGCCAATTGGCTTGGTTGATGGCTGGGAGGGAACTATGGTGTTGATGTCGGTTTCCTGATGGGATTGCTAAATCAGGTGGTATTATTAATGATTCAATTGAACAAAGAGCAGTAAAATCAAACTCAAGCCGATCTGTGCTGAAGACATGCCTGCCCTCATGAGATTGCGCGTTGTTTCCATCTTGTCTGAATGCTTTGGAAAACCTTTACTTTTTGCTGATTCGTCATCGAAACGGCAAGAATCGAGTGCTTGCGTATGTTGCATTGATTGCAAATGTTTTTTGTACTGATTAAATGCCTTCGTGCAGTTAAAGGACATTTCGTCAATGCAGGATTCACGCCCTGACTTGCGACGTCCTTGCACTCGGTTGCCATACCGAAGACACACACTACAAACATAAACATTTGGAGCATTTTTTGAAAAGAAAGGGCTCTCTGCGTCTTCTCTGAAAGGTTTGAGAAGGATTCGATTTTAGCTTCTACGGTTTTCGAAATTTTTGCGAACAGTTGCTTACATCAGCATTCGGAAGATGAATGAGGGCATAAATTTAAAACGGTTTCCTTGTTATTGGCATTGATTTTTTCAAGGAATTTCATGTTTACCCATGTTTCGCAAGCAATTAATTTTTTTTGAATAAAATTCGTATTAGTCAAAGTTTGTGTTTGGTTTTTACAAGCGTGGGAAGCTGAAGCAGAAGCTTGAGAACAATAATCATTAGCAGGCAGAGGTGGGCAGTAGCGCGCTACATGTAGCGGCCGCTACATTTTCAGTAGCGGTAGCGGTAGCGGCGCTACATTTAAGGCAATGTAGCGGTAGCGGTAGCGCCCGCTACATATTTAAGTAGCGATATGAGGTTTTGCCGCTACAGCGCTATCGCTACATTTATAAATAAAGCCTTTAGGTCAGTGGTCCCAAGTGGGCGATATCGCCCCCCCCCTAGGGGCGGTGGAAAGATTTTGGGAGGCGGTAAGGAAGTAGAGGCGGTTTGGGGGGGGGGCGGTAGGGGGGCGGCAGTCCGAAGTCAAAGTCAGAAGTTTCAAAGTTTGTTTGACGATTTGTACACAACACGTGCAGCACATTATGACTCCCAGCGATGGTTTTTTCACCCAGATCTGCTTTTTTAACCTCTCCTAGGTTTACGTCTCGGACAAATTAACGGCCGGACTTGCGGCCAATTTCCAAATTCAATGATCAAGGAATATCTCTCAAACTACCGAACTTAACTCGATGAAACTTGGTACACGTATTCTAGTACACGTATTCAACTAGCAAGGCGGTGACCCCAGCCACTGTCGAGGAACGTATAGAGAGTTCGATGTGACCCGCGCTCCCAGCTGAGTTCAAGTTACCGCGGTACCTGTTTTGAAACAAATGGTCTGAAGAAAGGGAATGGTGGATAGTCGTACAATAATCAATCACGAATAGGCTCCCTGCAAGAAAGGCATGTCTAAGTAAATATTAACGTTGAACAATTGGCATCGCATCTATACTAAATCAAATTAAGCACAAAGTCATTACCAACGGCTTCTGGTAAGGACATCAATTCTGCAGGAATTATTTAATATACAAATTCTAAATTAATATTCGAATTTAGTATTATTAAATTGAAGAAAATAATGCGCTGTATATTGAATTTGTGGCCGTCTTGAAATGACTATTTAAATATGAAAATTTAACTAGCACTCTGGAAAAGCATTGAGATTATCGCAACACGGTCGACATATCATCCACCCAAGTGCGGATGTCCGGAACCCATATCACGACTGAAAGATGGGACCAAGTTGGGCGGTGGAGGTCTATAGGCGGCACCTTGGAGGTTGATGGGTAGGAGAGTCTATGTACATAGCGCATACAAATCGACGCTCGTCCGAAACGTAGAAGGCATTACAGAAGGTCGTCAGGCCCACACACACGAACGTATCGAAAAGGACGTCAACAGTTGGCGATGGGAGCAGGTGCGAGACCGACCAACCATCAGGAATGAAGACCGTCAACAGTTCAGACTGTGTTCCGCTACATCCTCGAATACTCCGTTTCTCACATTGAATCGTTGTTTGGAGAATGAATACAGCAAAAAATAGGCGACATAAAGAAAATTGGTGCAATTCCTAATTTTGAATAAATGAAATGAATGGGATGGAGGCATTCGATAGTCAAAATTTAATCAGAGCCACTGTAGCTGCGCAGCTCGCCAGTCTCTTGTCATCCAGGGTTCCGCTGGTTACTAGAGGTTTGTACCAAATCTGCTCTGTCTCATTCTTTTAGCCTCCAGCATCGTGTCCACCCGCTTAATGCCTTATGGAATTTCGGAAGAAACTGTTTGCATTTACCTGATGGTGGAATATTGTAATTCGTCTGCGTTTACCAAATGGTGGAATATTGTAAATCGTCTGCGTTTACCTAATGATGGAATGTAGTAAGCCGTCTGTGCTACGAAGCGTATGATGTTCTTAGCCGTATGTGTTTACTTACCGTAGGGTATTTTTTCAGGCCGTCTGTGTTTACCTAGCATAGGGCATCTTAACTCTCTGTGTTTATTAGTCCTAAAGGTCCTGGATTAGTGTACTTTAGCTCCCTTAATAAAATTTTATAACGTAGATTTTTACTTCGTTTCCTGGCCTTCTACCCGAGTCGATTTATTCCGCTATTCCGTCGGGATAGCCAATGTATGTTGATCTCCCGCAACATATAAGTTTTGGTGGCCAGTATGGTGATTAATTAATTCGGGGGAGTTTTTTGAGCATTAACGTCTGAGATTGATTGAATGACATTCAGGTCTTGTATAGAGTTCGATTTCTGTATTATTGTGGTAATCTTCACTGAACACTATTGTCGAAATGTCGCCCGAGTTGCTTGAGCGTTTGTTGACCTGCCTTATGAACTTTGAAACCGTCATTGAAGAGTTGAAGCGTGAAAACGTAGCCGTGTCGACTCGGCCCGCTCAATTACAGGATCTAAGGCGAACTCGCTGTGGTGCTTACGACAGGAGACATACAAGTAACTTGGTCTTCATCAACTCCAATCGGAAAGTGTGTAGGACGTGCGGACTACGGGGCCATGTCTCGACGAAGTGCGGGGGCTATATGTGTTTTCTTTGCCACAAGCCTGGACACAGCTTGGGGGATTGCCCGGAAATGGAGACCCCAGCAATGCTGTATGAGGAGGAACCTGTGCACTATCGTGAGGCTTGTGATGACGGACGAAAATCGACAACTGCTCTGGAATTGCATTCCGTGGAGGACGACTTGGACCCATCAGCACTTTCCGCTTCAATGGTCGCAATTGCTGAGCTTGATATGAATGATCTTTCCTAAGCAGTCCCGGCTCTGCAACCACTGCTGGAGCAAGCGCCGAAGGATTCGTCTGAAGTGGGGTCCCGATTGCCGTCTTTGCCCAACATACATTTGTTTCCTATTACGTTCGTTGAACCATGTGAAGATCCCATATCAAAATGCAGTTCTTCAATAAATTCTCGTGGAGATATGCCATACTTGGCTTCACGGACGAGAAGTTGAGCGACTCTGGCTTCGGCAGGACGTCATCTTCCAGCGAGATACGGTTGTAGCACTGGAGCAGCGAGAACGATCTTCCTTGTACGTTGGGTCTTACTGGCGGAACTGATTGCGCGACCCAAGATTCGGACACGTCAGATGAATCAAAGTCAGATTACTCGTCTGAAGAAGGGCCGCGAGCGTCCAGTTCTAGACGCAGGCGACATCGAGGGAGAAGACGGAGGGACTCTCCAGCGGAATTCTCGCAGCCCATGAAAACTATTAAAATGCGTCGGCATGAAACGCTTCAGGAGTTCGCAACACGCCTAGAGGAAGCATACCATCATTGCTATCCCGGCAAGCATCTTGAGAAGTCGCGAGCTGGTGGAGAAGTTCATCGTTTCATGTGCCCAAAATTTTATGACGACCTGTGTAGCGTAATGGAGATGAAACGAAAACTTTGACGACCGATTCTACATTTGCGCACGAAGTCGAGAACTTAATCAAATCAGTTGTTTTGTGTCTCAACGCACTGCTTTTCTTTTGTCAATAGTAATGTAACAGAGCGACGTCTATACCTTCAATCACGGAAGAAGTTGGCCCTAAAATCAAATATTTATTCTGGGAGTACCGCGCGCAACACTAAACAAACACTGCGACTCTATGTGACTGCCGTCTCCGCTGCTCAGTGGGCTAAGGCATGGTCGCGCGCACTCGACTACAGTCATGGCATGCATGGCAGAGGTTCGAATCTCGGCGGGCGACTCGCAGTTTCTTCAACCAGAGTTCGACAGAGGTGAGAGCAAAGAGTGTATAGTTTCATGATACCTATACATACCGATACTAATTGTGTAATAAGTATTTTAAATATTTGTACAAAGAAAAAATGTGACTAATAATATAAATAAATAATAATAAATAATGTGATCCGCTGTGAAAGAAAGAAGCACTGTAATCAGATAGGGACGGAGAATTATAGTTTTTCTAATTTTGATTGGGAGGCAGCCATGGATTTGACTGGGATCGACTACAGAGGAATAGAATATATTGGAATGTTTTCACGGTTAATTTTCTCTCAGTGTAGCGTTGTCCCGGTTCGGGTTAACTGGTAAATTTACAACTATATGGTTGTCTCGCTCTGAACCGGGACTTGCCCAGTTTGTCTTAAATTATTGCAAAGTACTGAGACCTCGTCTAATCGTTTTTTTTCACTTACACAGGCGAGGCCCAAAGGCATACTCGCGCACTCGTGGAAGAAAGGTGGAAAGCAGGAACCAGTGGGCGTGTTTCGTCCCAGCTTGCCAGGACCTGGTTGGACCGAACCATATGCGCCGGCACTATCAAGATGCCCATGGATTCGGAGAAGAAGCATCAATCAAATTGAATGGATTTCATCGAAGACTAGACAACCTGAAGAAACGTCAGGAATGTGATCCCGTCTTGAGCCCCAGCGAGCTTCGGCTACATGTTGAAAATATATTGAAAAACGACAAAGGAAGCCTACCCAAGACATTGCCTGCATGCGTGTCAAGGGAAATAAGAGATCGGGCAACGCCAGTCTGTTTACGTGTTTATCTTATGGATAGAATGGGAGCCAATGATGATGTTGCCAAGCACATTTTTGCATTAAGAGATCAACCAGTGCCGTCAACTAGCACGACCGCCGCCACAAGACCAAGCCAAGACCTGCAAGGAGAGGAGATTAATGAAGGAGATCTTAGGCAAGAACGCCCCGTGCAGAACCTTGGAGGTCTCAACTTGAAGTACTTGGCAAAGGGAGAATATGATAATAAGCGGCTCGTGACGGTTTGTTTCCTTGGATATCACCCCCGAAAGCTGCAGCAACACATTATAAGGAAGCACCTAAAATAAAAAACCGTTGCCTTAGCCATGAAAAACACCGCCCTTCCTTATGCGAGACTTGTTTCACTCCAGACAGTTCCAGGAAAAGGGCAATCCCTCAACAGCAAACTTCCACAAGATATAGTCCAAGAAATCAGGGATCAATTCGTTGGAGGAACCGGAACGCGTCGAGTCATGCAACACTTCGCCCTGGTGACACCAAGCCTAGAAGTTAGGAAGCCTGGTGAAAGCATGGATAATCTGGAAAAGAGGATAGGCCCTTCGCTAATTACACAGGTCATGGATTGGTATCAAAACCCAGAAATGATCTATTTCATGCCAGAATTACGCAAAATTCTAGATGCATTCCATCAGGATTTGAAAAGTCTCGACAAAACAGAAAAGGGCACGACATCATCAAAAGCTACCTTCAAGCACTTCGTGCTTCTAATCGGGTCTCACGTCTCGTCGCTGCCATACCAAGAACAAAAAGATATGGAGATGAAAAATCTCTTACCTATACTAAAAACAACTTTATTAGCCTTCCGAAATCAAGTTGGAGGTTCGTTAAAGCCGTGTACAATAGTCAAATATATGTCATCGCTGGAAAAATTTGCAGCATACGTCGAGAGCCTCGACCTTGATGGGGAGATACCTGGCAAATTTTCAATTGCTTCAATAAAACCAGCGGTTAAACGCCATACCCTCATCGTCAAAAGAGACCAAGTCACTTTTAGCCTTTACGAACCAAGAGACGAAAAGAACATCCGCACTGCTATCTCCAAAGAAGCAATATGCCAGCTGCGAAACTCCAAATTCACAGATTACTACATAGACAAAGTTCTAGAAGTTACCGCTCTATTGGACCACAGTAAATCCATTCCAATTGATCTGTTGTATTGGGCACCCTCCAGAAGCACTTGCAACCAAGTCAGAGGCATCCTCATAACCTTCATTGGCATGGCCACAGCTAGAAGATCAATGGAAATGACAACATTTGATCTACATTCATTCATGCACCCAATAATGATTCATGACGAATTTATTGTTTACAAAGTTCGTCGCCACAAAACTGGTCGATCACTGCTATGCCACCTGCAGGTCGAGGGCAAAATGTGAAGCTCCTACGAAGTACTACCGACCTGGTGGTGACGTACTACTGGTGACGGAAGATCAAGATAAATTTTCACCGATGTTTGTAAGCGCAAATTCAACAAAGGCGGAAGCAAAACCTCTTCTCGTCTCCTCTGTTGGCCAAATAACGAATGCCATTTTCACGCATGCCGCTCAAATTAAGGGAGAGCCCCGATTCACGTTACGCAAATTCAGGAAATTCTACACAACAGCCTCAAAGGATTACTCGGGGAATGACGAAGGCGCAATGCACGAAATGGCACTCGTCATGGCCCACACCCCGAAAACAAGTAACAAAGACTACACTGTAGGAGTCCTCAAAGAACGGCATGTAAGATTCAGAAATCAAATAAAAAAGATTTTCGAAATGATCAATGCCGACGTTGCCGCCGCATCTGCTTCAGATCCCATTGACCCTCAAACCGTCGTCGGCAGAGAAGATGTTTGCTCACCTGATAGCCCGGTGTTCGATGAGGACTTAAGTATTCTGGCAGATATGAAGCAACAGGCGGAAAACAATAACGAAGAGGATGAGTGCAGTGATGAGGAAATTGACGATGGCTTGGCTAGTATGGATTTTGAAGAGAAGCGCAAACTTATTGCACTAGACGTGGAGGACTGCCATCTGTTTGACTGGAGTGATGCGGCCGAAGATTCATTTGCAACCAATATTGAGTTTGAGAATTCTCAGGCCGAACGGGGAAAGAGCGGTGGCGCTCACATACCAAAATCGAAGATTAGGCAATTGAAGTCGCGATGCAGCACTCCAGAACCCCCCCATGTAGCAAGCCAAAGCGACCTTTACCACACAAACCTTTCATCAGACGCGTCACACGTATCTACATTCAATGCCTCAAAATGTGTACGGAAGAAAACCGCTTCTTCGTCAACGATCCACGTCTCTGCTGCGGTGCGCAACGCAGCTTCTTCAGAGATTAGCATCAGCTTCGGAACAACATCATTAGCTTCTGAACACAGTGTGCAAAGTTCTTCAGCGATGCAAGAAGCTTCTGCTGCGGTGCGCGACGCAGCTTCTTCAGAGATTAGCATCAGCTTCGGAACAACATCATTAGCTTTGGAACACAGTGTGTAAAGTTCTTCAACGATGCAAGAAGCTTCTGCTGCGGTGCGCGACGCAGCTTCTTCAGAGATTAGCATCAGCTTCGGAACACAGTGTGCAAAGTTCTTCAACGATGCAAGAAGTTTCTGCTGCGGTGCGTGACGCGTCAAGTTCAGAGATTAGCATCAGCGTTGATGCCTCCCGCGATGAGGATCAGGAAGCCCCTTATCTTCCTCGGAAACAATCATTGCACCCTTCATATGTCACCCACTGTATGAATCCTGCTCTTCCGTGTTCTGTAGCAGACTTAGAGAAAATGCAAAACATTTGATGAAAAAGAACGTTCATGTTATTAGAGAGGCGATAAATAAACATAAAATACATTTAGAACAAGGGGATAATCCATTTACCTGTAAAAACATCAGTCTTTTTGCCGTAATCTTGTACAGCTCTTTAAGAATAATCAAAAATCCGCAGACATTATGAACTACCTTGTACGTGAAAACCTTTTTAGACTTAAGAAAGTATCACCGAAGGTACAGCAGTACCACAACCCTTTACATTAGATTTGCGGACTATGTTTGGATAGCATGCTGGAATAATGAATGCACATCATTAATCATCTATACTGGCTTTAGAGTGACAATCGAGCGAGCTTATGTTCTTATGTTCATTGTTCAGTGGAATTTCTTTTAAATAAAAACACGCTCGACGTTATTCTTTCATTAACCAACACATTATATCAAGATAGAGTGGAAGGAAAGCGACTGTGCCTAAAAATGTTTTAGAAATAAGCGTAGGCTTGGATAATGCTTCCTCAGAGTATGCGCTGAGTTGTGAGTCCTTAATCTTTCGGATTTAGTTTAGCATTTTAGTTTAACCTGTGGTGTAACACCAGTAGGCTTAATCGAGCTCAAGAAAAAAGTAGCGTTCCCAGTTCATCGCAAAGTGGTTAAAATGAGGCACAAAGTTCGTCCCAGTCTTGGACCGGCTCGAATTCAGGGGAATAAAAATGACCGTATAGTGCGTTAAATTTGTAGCTGACTTTGTCCCGGTTCAGTCGAAGTGGTAACTTTTTACCGATATTGGTCGTCCAGGTTGTCTCGCTTTTAACCGGGACTTGCCCAGTTTCTGGAAAATTACTCCAAACTACTGTGACAAACCGGGCTCGTCCCGGTTCAGAGCGAGACAACCGGGACGACCCATATAGTTGTAAATTGACCAGCTAGACTGATCCGGGGCAAAGCCAGCTAGAAACTTGGCGCACCATATGGTCAGTTTTCTCCCCCTTGATTCGAACCGGGCGAAGACTGGGACGGACTTAGTGGCTCATTTGTACCAGTTCGCGACGAACTGGGAATGATAAGTCCTGAATGTGGGAAAACAATCCACAACTTTATTTCTTAATATTATACGGAGGTACCTATCTCCTCGTCATAGCAATAATTTTGATAACAAAACGAGCAAGCTACGACACTTTTTACGACTATTCCATTTTTAGGTGAAAATGACCTGTATCTCTGCGAAAATCCGTCAGACTGATTCCCAAACATAATATGTTGTGGTCGTGATGAGCGCGGTCATTTTGGTATCAAAACCAGCGAGCTACGACAATTTTTCGCATCCAGAACAAAATTTTGCGGAAACCTTAGGGTGTACTAACTTCATACATGGTTTTAAATCATTTTATTTAGAAAATTTCTGACATCGAAGAAATATTTACACAACATGTTCAGAACTTCATTGTGAATGTACAAATGAATAAATCCAGATGTTTTTGGGACCTTGGAATCGCAAAGATGTTGGGAAGGATCCAGATGTTGGGAATCGGCAGGTGCATTTCAGATTGACCTCGGGTGTAACAAAAGTAGGCTTTGTTTAATCAAGCTCAAAATTCTGTGGGTTGTTAAAGACGAAATGGCAATAATGTTACATTTGAAACCAGAGTTTGCTTATGGGTTAGTTTTTTCGCAAATGGACTATTATTATTGTTAGGACCTAGCGTTCCTGGTTCGTCGCGAACTCGTACAAATGAGGCACTAAGTTCTTCCCAGTCTTCGTCCCAGTCTTGAACCGGTGAGATTCCATAGGGATAAAAATGACTGCATGGTGCGTTAAATTAATAGCTGACTTGGTCCCGGCTCAGTAGAACTGGTAAATTTGTAACTATATCAGAGGTCCCGGTCGTCTCGCTTTTAACCGGGACTTGCCCTGTCCCGTTTCCCCCACTCAGACGACCTTAAGGACCCTCGTGGACTGGGATACTTTGTCCCACTGGTCCCACTTGTTGAAAAGCTCAGGTTCAGTCGGTTCAGTGTGACCTTATGGTCCAAATTTCCATAACTTATAAACCTTTAAAGATTCCTTGTTTCTTATCATTTATATGACAATTTTAAGATTTCAAAATATATTTTACGAGTGAAAATTTTAAATTAAGCCATTTCTTAACCGTTTTTCGCAATTTTTTCCCTATTAAATCCCTCTCCTCGATTACAAAATCAAGAGAAATTAATTTTCCTTTAACTTCATCTTAAAGATCATTTTTTTGCGATCATTTTGATATATAACATGACATGTATACGTTGATTCTTGATAGTTTAATCGGCGTTCGAAATTTAATATATCACTTACAAGATATCTGGCGGTATCTGACATCCCACCGACTTTATATAAGCAACGGTGTCCCAGTCTACTGCGGGAGTCTAGGTTTGTTCTTTCGTTACAAGTGCGTGGGTGTGTCTCGGTCCGATAATTTAGCCCGGTTTGACTTAAGATTTTAAACTTTTAGTGAATAATTAGATTTGTTTATCTATAGCGACTGATTTAGAGACTAAAGTGGAGTGACTTCAATGGGCACTTGCATTGCCAGAACTTCATTATGTAATTGTTAGTGGTGTTAGTTAAGTTGTTTTGAAACGAGCGTGAGTGTTAAGCGTGCTTTTCGTCACGGTGGCTTTCGAGTTTAGTCACGGCTTTCATTGGTCACACCTACTTCGTTGGTCTCTTTGCAGCAACATAAGTACGTGAGATATAGCAATGATATCAAACTATCAATAAGTCATAAATTCGTGTAATTTCTTTCTTGGGTGCATTCGAATCATTGGACTTCATTGAAGTGTGTTTGTTAAAACTTTGTAGAATTACATGCTATGTAAATATAGTGAATATCGTTGGTGAATTTCGAATTCTTATTTATTTTAATTGGCCAATTCAATTATATTTGGGTAATATCGTCGAATTGGGTAGGACGATAACTAATTGGTGTCCCTTAGAATAGCCCTTAGGTGAAAGATTTTTAATTTGCTCATAATTTTGTATTATGAGCCAGCTATTCTATAAGTGAAATGAGAGCTCGAGTTTCCGTATAATTCCGGACAGGGGTGGTCTCTGAAATGCGCTGTGTGATGTTACGGACAGGGAACTTGAAAAGTTTCTAGCTTAACACGTTGACTACGATTACTTCATCTTGTACAATTATTTCATTTTTTGTACTTGTTTTTGAGCAGGGTCGCCAAACGGTCATTTTTTTCCGGACAAATTCCGTAATTTAGTTTTTCTCAATTGCGTTGACCGGCTAAAATTTATGATAGGGGCACTTCCTATTGACCCGAGTGGGCAAAGTCGCATCACTCCACTCGAGCTGCCAACTAGCCAAGAGGCAACACAAGATTCGGAAGCACTTGTGCCAGCAAGAAGTGAAGAAAGTCTGAAGAAGAAAGTAGTTTTCTCAGCTACATCATCGAAGAAGCAAGCAAAATATTGTGTCGAGGAGGACAGTACAGTTATTGACCCGAGTGGGCAAAGTCGCATCACTCCGCTCGAGCTGCCAACTAGCCAAGAGGCAACACAAGATTCGGAAGCACTTGTGCCAGCAAGAAGTGAAGAAAGTCTGAAGATGCAAGTAGTTATCTCAGCTACATCATCGAAGAAGCAAGCAAAATATTGTGTCGAGGAGGACAGTACAGTTATTGACCCGATTGGGCAAAGTCGCATCACTCCGCTCGAGCTGCCAACTAGCCTAGAGGCAACACAAGATATCGAAGCACAATCTGGGCCAGCACTTCACAAAGTACATAAAGTAATGAAATCAACTGTAGGGAAGGAAGTAATATATGATGCCACTTTGAACACTCTGCTGCCTGAAAAGCGGAGAAGGAGAGGACTGCGTTCGTCTTTATTGTCATTGAAGCGAAAACTCGACGAGTCAAGCAGCGAAGTTGCAACACATTCTGCTCTGTTTGTGGGAGTGCGACCAAGTAGTGGAAAAATTGCAAAGAAGAAAGAATCGGAGAACCTCAAGGATTCTGTCGAGGGCAGCGGTACAGTCACTGACCCGAGCTCGCTAGAGTCCAACGCTGCAACGGAGATCACGCCAAGCGTGGATCCTTCTTCAGCGGTCAGAAGCAGCCCTGTTATCATCGCACCTCTTCGTAATTCAAGCGGTACGTGTGATGCATCTTCTTTTGTTGCAAATGAGTTGTGTATGCGCGAACTGGTAAAAATAAGGCACTATTTCATCCCAGTCTTGGACGGGTTCGATTCGACCCTGTTCAGTCGAAGTGGTAACTTTTTACCTATATTTTACGTCCCGGTTGTCTCGCTTTTTAACCGGGACTTGTCCAGTTTCTTGAAAATTACTACTATGACAAACCGGGCTCGTTTCGGTTCAGAGCGAGACAACCGGGACGACCCATATAGTTGTAAATTGACCAGTTAAACTGAACCGGGACAAAGCCAGCTAGAAATTTGGCGCACCATATGGCCAGTTTTCTGCCACTTGATTAACTAAGTGGTTTTAACTTAGGTTTTAACTTAGTGGCTCATTTGCACCAGTTCGCGACGAACTGGGAACGCTACTTCCTAAAAAAATATATGCTAACGTTGTTTTAATTTACATTTTATTTGAAGTGCTTTCTTCATCTTTCACTTCAGCTCCCGCCATGACCGCAGAGGCGAGTGACATGCCCAGCGACTATCGCCCAGTATGCCCAGCCGCGTCGTCAACTGCGCTGCCCCCCTCCCAAGAGATTCAGGCCCCCTCACCGTTGCAAGATGGGCCGCACAGACGCGAAAGTACGTGCTATTGTTTCAAATGTTGCATATAATTTTTTTTAACTATGTAATCTTCAGTCTTGTGTCAATCAATAAATTTTACTGGAAGTGCTTTCTTCATCTTTCACTTCAGCTCCCGCCATGACCGCAGAGGCGAGTGACATGCCCAGCGACTATGGCCCAGTATGCCCAGCCGCGTAGTCAACTGCGCCGCTCCCCTCCCAAGAGGTTCAGGCCCCCTCACCGTTGCAAGATGGGCCGCACAGACGCGAAAGTACGTGCTATTGTTTTAAATATTGTTTATAAAATTTTTGTAACTACGTAACCTTCAGTCTTTTGTCAATCAATAAATTTTACTTGAAGTGCTTTCTTCATCTTTCACTTCAGCTCCCGCCATGACCGCAGAGGCGAGTGGCATGCCAAGTGACCATTCGTCAGCAGTTCTCGGGGCTCGCGGGGCGAAGAAAAGAAAACTGAGAGGCCAACAACTTTTCAAGACAGAAGCATCTCATTTGCTGGAGGTGCCTGATTGTTCGAACCCACGACCCCTCCCCACGACCACCGCTGCTTTCCCTCGAGCACAGATTGAAAATATGAGGATAGGATACTTCGGAGACCAAAGGGTTTGTGCCGTGGTAAACTATAGGTAAAAAGTTACCACTTCGACTGAACCGGGTCGAATCGAACCGGTCCAAGACTGGGACGAAATAGTGCCTTATTTTGGCCAGTTCGCGCATACACAACTCATTTGCAACAAAAGAAGATGCATCAAACGTATCTCTTGAATAACGAAGAGGTGCGATGATAACAGGGCTGCTTCTGACCGCTGAAGAAGGATCTACGCCTGGCGTGATCTCCCTTGCAGAGTTGGACTCTAGCGAGCTCGGGTCAGTGACTGTTCCGCTGCCCTCGACAGAATCCTTGAGGCTCTTCGATTCTTTCTTCTTTGCAGTTTTTCCACTACTTGGTCGCACTCCCACAGACAGAGCAGAATGTGTTGCCACATCTTTGCTTGACTCGTCGAGTTTTCGCTTCTTTGACGATAAAGACGAACGCAGTCCGCTCCTTCTCCGCTTTTCTTGCAGCGGAGTGTTCAAAATGGCATCATATATTACTTCCTTCCCTACAGTTAATTTCATTACTTTATGTACTTTGTGAAGTGCTGGCCCAGATTGTGCTTCGATATCTTGTGGTGCCTCTTGGCTAGTTGGCAGCTCGAGCGGAGTGATGCGACTTTGCCCACTCGGGTCAATAACTGTACTGTCCTCCTCGACACAATATTTTGCTTGCTTCTTCGATGATGTAGCTGAGAAAACTACTAGCTGGCACAAGTGCTTCCGAATCTTGTGTTGCCTCTTGGCTAGTTGGCAGCTCGAGCGGACTGATGCGACTTTGCCCACTCGGGTCAATAACTGTGCTGTCCTCCTCGACACAATATTTTGCTTGCTTCTTCGATGATGTAGCGGAGAAAACTACTTTCTTCTTCAGACTTTCTTCACTTCTTGCTGGTACAAGTGCTTCCGAATCTTGTGTTGCCTCTTTGCTAGTTGGCAGCTCGAGCGGAGTGATGCGACTTTGCCCACTCGGGTCAACACCTGTACTGTCCTCCTTGACACAATATTTTGCTTTTTTCTTCTTGGATGATGTAGCTGAGCTAACTTATTTCTTCTCGAGAGTTTTTTTTAATTCTTGGTGGCACAAATTATGCTTGTGCTTTCGAATCATGTGTTGTACCTCCTTCTGCGCTAATTGACAGCTCGACATTTGTGTCAATGGATGTCAAAGACGAACGCAAGCCTCTTCTTTTCCGCTTTTTGGCTGCGAGATCCGTTTTGGCTCCGAGGGTCGCATCATGGCTGCTCGAAGGATTGGAACCTGCACCCGTTGGCTCAATCGTTGCTTGCATCCCAGGATCTTTGGATGCAACCTCGACGGAAACCTTCGCATCGTTGGCACTTGTTTTGGCACGTTCATTTATCGTTTTAAACATATTATTGTTATTAATATTGCCTAATTTAAATTTCTATTATATAGGCTAAAATGATTAGGCTCTAAAATAATTTCTCTGAAATAAGAAAATGTCCTTTATTAAAATATCGATAAAGATCATAATATTTAGGCAAAAAATTATAAATTTTATAAAACAAGAACATTCCTCACCATTCAAGGACAGGCAAGTCCAGCACATTCCTCACAAGCACATTCCTCTATGGTTCTTCATTCATAACTTTTAACACGTTGACTACGTATTGGTACATAAGCGTACCACGAAATGTAATTCTCCAGGAGGTAGAGGTACATAATTCAGGTTGCCTAAAATCGGCCAAATCCGAGAACAAAAAAAAGCCAAAAAGGCCGATAATTCAATGTATACTAGTTTATTTGTAGGTTCCGCTATAAGAATTCCATTTATTTTCTTTTTGCAGTATTTAAAATTTAATTAGGAAGTACCCCTATCATAAATTTTAGCCGGTCAACGCAATTGACCGGCTATGCATCAGTATGCCTGATGCATACTGATGACTGATGCATACTGAGGACCGATGCATACTGATGACTGAACCATACTGATGACTGAACCATATACTGATGACTGAACCATACAGATGACTGATGCATACTGATGACTACATACTAATGACTGGTGCATACTGATGACTGATGCATACTGATGGATGATGCATACTGATGGATGATGCATACTGATGACTGAAGCATACTGATGACCGGTGTATACTGATGACTGAACCGTACTGATGACTGATGCATACTGATGACTGAATCATACTGATGACTGAACCATATACTGATGGAATTTGCCTTACTTTCATATCATTCAATTCCTGTAAAAAGTTTTAAATTCAACAGAAGTAGCCTATAACAGTAATAGAGCAATCATTGGAGGTTGTTTTTGTACAGCTTTTGGCAGAATTTTTACAGCACAGCGTTACAATGTGGTAAGACAATGCCATTTGTATTGTGTACAGTACACAACATAGAAGCTGCATGAGCATCTATTACTACCTGTGTTGGGGCGACGATCACCGGCTGAGAGACTAAGAAAACAAAAGGCAATTGATGAATGTAGAGGCGAGGAGGGAGTTGGGGTGAGCCCCATGGAGTTACAAGAAAGGATAAATTCCTCAATACTCCTGTTTTATTTACCCCTTGGCTGAAATTGCCTGAATATATCGCACTTGTTATTACAGGGATGAGACAATATTTGCACTGGATTTGTCCGTGTGTTTGTTAACCTGTTGACAGAGTATGATTGTTGAACGAGATATAGCGTACCTATTTGGGATGCATGCCAGAGGCCAGCATTGCCCAAGACCAGCATTTCTTTCATAAACCTTTCCTTGCGTAAGCCTGCTAAAGGGCAGAGTAGACTAAGAGATTATATGTTAAAAGCCAAAGGTACAAATCCCCTTCATGGAAATGAACCAGCGAGCTAATGAGAAGTAAGCCACCAATACAATCGCTCTACGCCGTATTGAAAACCGCCCAACAGCTCTATCCCATGCCGTCTAACCTCATCACGAATTTTGGTAAGCAACCCCCCACGCCATACCGCTGTTGATACATAGCCAGAACTCCAGCCCGACCGTTAATCGCAGCTGTTTTCCCCCAGCATAACTCTGCTGAGTCTGCCTCCACGCTTACCCCGTCTCCCCGCCTTTTTGCACCGACTGCCAGACGGCTTTTCATAGTTTCTGCTCACTTGACTGCATTACGCTATGAAAGAGGATCTATAGGAGTTGTTCTTCGAGTGATTCATCTTCTAATGATAGATAGGCGAATTACTTTCACAATAAATAATCCATTTGATTGTTAATTTTGCGTTGAGTAGGGCAGCACATTGACTCTCCCTGAAACGTGTCTGAAACTTGTTAAAAGAATGTAGTAAATTCTTATTGTTTCATACAGGGTTAGATGGGAAAGAAGAGCTAATAATATTTATAATGCCAGTAAATTATAATCGGTATTTACTTGACAACTTCTGCTGCAACTTATGCGAGTTTCCAAGATGTTTTTCATTTAGAAACTAGATGCATTTGATATATCTTTTGGATGCTAGGAATTATCCTAATTTCTTGGTTAAATTGTCTTGAATGATTAAAATTAATTAATCAAGTAAAAATGATTGCTACTCAGCTTATGAATGCATCCTGATCGAGAAAATAGGTATTTTCAGAATTTAATCCTTACACGCAAAATGCCTAGAAAATAGTACACGATGCAAAATGATGCGAGATTAAATCCGGCTTGGCTGAAGTGATCAATATGGAACACTGGGATTTAGCTATAAAACTCAAAGGGTTAATATATGGGGGTCCAGAAGTGGTCAGTTGAGGAAAATAAAAGAAACACGATTTTTTTCACTATATTAATTAATTAGCGAAGACTGCCGCTTTCTCCTAATATGAATATCCAGCTATTGTTTAGGCTCGTTTGATTTGTGAGATTTCCGTTTTTGATCATCAAAAATGCAATTCATGGTTCAATTTTAGAGGATGATGTAAATACAAATATATGACGGTTTGATGAGAATGATTTAATCCGGGTAGAGAAGGCATTGATGCCGAAAGCTGACTCCTAAAAACCGAAATGCTCTTTGAAGACCTACTATTTATCGAACAATTGTGTTCCTATCGAATTGGCCAATAGCCGAGTCCTATTCTTGCACAATTGGTTTATACTACAAAATCCTTGAATTAGACAACTGGACCATCATTCTAACGTGTCGTATTTTGATGAATCATGTAATTCAAGCTTATTAAACTATCCTAGTGAAATGCGTACAAATTTGCCAACTTTCTTGCTTGGCTTAGGAACCACGCAACTGTTGATTGCGTGGCCTGT
Source organism: Hyalella azteca (assembly GCF_000764305.2). Lineage (NCBI taxonomy): Eukaryota > Metazoa > Arthropoda > Malacostraca > Amphipoda > Hyalellidae > Hyalella > Hyalella azteca. The sequence goes on from NW_025940812.1 coordinate 90,320, forward strand.
TGGGTGAAAAATCAACACTTCGTTTGAGCGACGAGCTTATGCGGGCCGAGGAAATGCAATCAGAGACATCATTGACCTCAGCGCTGACTGATGACTGCATGAGTGTGACAACATGAGTGTGACAACATGAGTGTGACAACATGAGTGTGACAACATGAGTGTGAGTGTGACAACATGAGTGTGACAACATGAGTGTGACAACATGAGTGTGACACATATGAAAGTGACACGACGAAACATACGATGACGACTCATGAGTCATGACGAATCGTCTTAGATTCACATAACGAGCTGCGCCCGAGACAATTAATTACTTGACATGATAAACAAATGTCATGACCTTTTAATATGGAGCATTATAGCCATCAGAAGACATAAGCAATGCTTACGTTAAATCTTGTATCGGCAAATCGAAAATATTCCTACGCGTTAAGAGGCGAGAATCTTCAATTTAGTATGAAATGATAATGTCTTTCAATCCAATTTTCTTGTACTTCATCAACATCCATGTTGAGTTTACAACTTTTTTCTTGCCCTTGACGACAAGCCTGCCTGAGAATTGTAGCTGCTCCCGTCGTCATAATTCAGATGTCGCTACTGATTTATTGCTCATGCGTCAGCAGTCCTGGCACAGTCTTGTCAGCAGTCCTGGCAAGTCTTGTCAGCAGTCCTGGCAAGTCTTGTCAGCAGTCCTGGCAAAGTTTTGTCAGCAGTCCTGGCAAGTCTTGTCAGCAGTCCTGGCAAAGTCTTGTCAGCAGTCCTGGCAAGTCTTGTCAGCAGTCCAGGCAAAGTCTTGTCAGCAGTCCTGGCAAGTCTTGTCAGCAGTCCAGGCAAAGTCTTGTCAGCAGTCCTGGCAAAGTCTTGTTAGCAGTCCTGGCAAGTCTTGTCAGTAGTCACGGCAGTCTTGTCAGCAGTCATAGCAAAGTCTTGTTAGCAGTTTCAATACCAAACATTTGATATTGTATATAGGGGCTGTTGGGGCGCGTATCCAGGATACCTATTGTGTCAGGATATTGCGTAGACCTAAAAATTTATTCATGGATGGATAATATGAGTAGATTGGAAGAAAAGATTAGATAAATAATTTTAATCTTCATTTGATAAATTTTTTTTATCTTCTGCGAAAAATGTGATTTGAAGGTGTTTATTAATTTTATACAAAAGCTGCATTATTATTAATGAGATTAAGAATCATTGCGAGAATGACGGGAATAGAGATAAATAAAAATTGAGTAAATTATCAAACCCAAACAATGCCGAGCGAAACTGCTAGTAGGTTACAATTGAAAACTTGAGGGATATGATGGCGAAGTTTTATTTTATTCTTCGTTCATGTTTTGCGCCTTCAATACTTCAATACGTTTGCGCCTTCGTTCATGTTTTGCGCCTTCAATTTTACGATTAATAGCAAGGAGTGCAAAAAGTTGTTTAAAAAAATATTTATATTTCTTTGCAGTAAAAATTTTAGCTACTTGAAATTGCAGCAATCTGATGATCTTAATGCCTGTCACTTACATATTAGATGCAGTGCTGCCAGCGCTAGGTTTAAAATGCAGGATCTATATTTTTTGCTTCCAGCTAGGCTTCTATATTTTCAATTTACAAGCTTATCTAAATCTAATTTTTTTACAATGATGCACTGAAAGTAAAAACCAATAGTACAAAGTACGTTTGAAGTTTAAACCCTATTAGTATTAATTAAATGAAATAATTGCACTACCTAATAGCATATAATAGCATACATAAGTAAATTCTGACAATAATTATTGCCAAGAAAGTGGAAATGCTACATGCTCTAATTTCTATATGCATGTTCATACAAGTTCGTACAGAATACAGATTGTACTGTCTCGTGCTCGTCGGTTAAAAACTAGAAGTTTTTAAAAATAGAATAAGTAATAAAATATAATAATAATGAAATAAAATGATAATGAATAAAAAAATGGCGATAAAAATGAAAAATAAATAAATCAAATTATCAATCAATTATCAAATAATATCTCCCAAACTAATGAACGCAGTTCTGTGAAACTTGGATCAGAACCTAACGGTGATGTTTAGCTCGTATTTTTTTTAAATTTCACCTTCATTCGTGAGTTACGGGTATATTGCGAAACAGGCCGAAATTCGCAGTGATCGAAGAATCTCTTCCAAACTATTGAACAGATTTGAACGAAATTTTGAATATACATTCCTAACTACCAAACGGTGATTTTTTAGCTTATAAATTTTTTTCCGATTTTAACTAAGTTTGCGAATTTTTTTTTATTTCACCGTCATTCTTGATTTCACACTTCCTTATATTCGGCCCGTATAGGCGGGTAATTAGTCACTCAAATTCGCGGCGATCAAGAAATTTCTTCAAAACTTCAGAACAGATTTCACGAGCTAAACATCACTGTTTAGCTCGTGACGATTTTTTTATTTTGCCTTCGTTCGCTAGTTATAGGATATAGGAGGAACGACCGGCTTTTCTACCGGCCGGTTTAACCAAGAGCCGTAAACGTATAGCCGTATAACTCGCAAACGAAGGCGAAACGAAAAAATTGTAACGAGCTAAACATCACCGTTGCTGAGGTTAGGTATTTAAATACTAAGTTTCGTTCAAATCTGTTCAGCAGTTTGGAAACAATTTCTTGATTACTGCGAATTTAAACACGTATTGCTGTTTAAATCACGAATGAAGGTGAAATGAAAAAAAAATCGCGAACGAAGGCACAATCGAAAAAATTTTCACGAGCTAGACATTACCGTTCGGTAGTTAGGACTGCAAATTCAAAATTTCGTTCGAATCTGTTCAGTAGTTAGGAAGAAATTACTTGAGCACTATTAATTTCGGCCCGTATTGCCATGTAACTAAGGCAGAAACAAATGATGGCAAAATACAATTTTCACGAGCTAAACATCATCGTTTCCTAATGAATACGTGTACTAAGTTTCATCAAGTTGAGTTCATTAGTTTGAGAGCCGCGAGTCCGGCCGTTAATTTGTCCGAGACGTAAACCCAGGAGAGGTTAAAAAAACAGATCTGGGTGAGAAAGCCATCGCTGGGGGTCATGTGCTGCACGTGTTGTGTACAAATCGTCAAACAAACGTTCGAAATTCTGACTTTGACTTCGGACTGCCGCCCCCCTACCGCCCTCTTCTTCCTTACCGCCCCCAAAATCTTTCCACCGCCCCTAGGGGCGATATCGCCCACTTTGGGAACCACTGAGTGTAATACTTTTATTGATCGATCTTTGGAAAGCTGTTCAAATCTATACAGAATTGATAAGCCATTATGAATATGGGCATGGTATATAGTATGGATATATACAATATACCATATTCATGATATACAATGAGTATGGATATATAGGGATAAATAGAAATTACAATTTAACATATTTCAAATTTTATTGAAGTTATTTTTAATATTTTATTATTTACTTATTATTTTATTATTTATTCATTGTATTTTATTTTATTTTTTATTTTTTTAATTTATTTTATTTATTTTTCATTTTTATCGCCATTTTTTTTATTCATCATCATTTTATTTCATTATTATTATATTTTATTACTTATTCTATTTTTAAAAACTTCTAGTTTTTAACCGACGAGCACGAGACAGTACAATCTGTATTCTGTACGAACTTGTATGAACATGCATATAGAAATTAGAGCATGAAGCATTTCCACTTTCTTGGCAATAGTTATTGTCAGAATTTACTTATGTATGCTATTATATGCTATTAGGTAGTGCAATTATTTCATTTAATTAATACTAATAGGGTTTAAACTTCAAACGTACTTTGTTCTATTGGTTTTTACTTTCAGTGCATCATTGTAAAAAAAATTAGATTTAGATAAGCTTGTAAATTAAAAATATAGAAGCCTAGCTGGAAGCAAAAAATATAGATCCTGCATTTTAAACCTAGCGCTGGCAGCACTGCATCTAATATGTAAGTGACAGGCATTAAGATCATCAGATTGCTGCAATTTCAAGTAGCTAAAATTTTTACTGCAAAGAAATATAAATATTTTTAAACAACTTTTTGCACTCCTTGCTATTAATCGTAAAATTACGCAGGAATGTTTGTGGAGGTAAATATTTTTTGTGTACGTACAAGCATAGGCAATCCAAAAATACGCAAGGACGTGCAATAGTAAAATATCGTTCAAATGTCTGATAACGCACACATGTCGGAGAACGCACTAGTTAGGGGAACGTTCAAATGTAGAGGGATATTGATAAGTAAAATAGCGTACACATGAATATGAACCCACTACTGTTGTGGAAAATTGAATTTGATGAAAACGACAAACGGATGCTTTGTGCAATTGTATACTAGACAAGGATTGTAGATGGATCTACAGTTATGCGTCTAATTAAAAATGCAATATAAGAGAAGCTCGTGGATTATTTATACAGCACAACTTAAAATATAAGGCTTGTTACTGATGCATTTATAAGTGGACTGGAAAAAGACTTTGACAGGAGTGGACTGGAAAAAATTCTTAGGTATCTCAATATCATTTAGAAAATTAGCCATTTATTTTGAAGTTATAAATTATCTCGTCTTCTATTGTTGATAACGAATATTAAGATGTAACGGGTTAATTCGTGCAGACGTCTTCCATGCTTCAAAAATGAATTGTCCAAATGAAACTAATCTAATGTCATTCAATATCTATTTCAAGCTGTTTACAAAATAGGGCCCTGAAATGACGAGTATAGAGTAAACTAGTCTATTTCAGCAACCTATTAGTTTGATAGAAATAAGTGCATTCTTCCAAGCGTCTAGGGTTGACTTGATTATTCATTCATTGGATGCTTTGGTTGAAAATCAAATGCGCCTCTTAGAACACTTGTACTATTACTGAACGAAAAACTAGCTGCAATAAATTAATTGAGGTTTTAGATCAGACAGATTTGACAGCATCGTCATGCGAGAATTAATGTTCTTCGTGTTGTTAAAAATTATCTAGAAGTTATATGTTCATCTACCAACGTTTATATAAAACAAGGAATCTGATTAACAAATGTCTCGAAAACGATTATCGAAATTAGACAAAGCTAAAACACATATGATATAATTCGGATAAGCATCAAAGGTCTGCGAGGAAAGCCTTCCTGCCAGCCATGGCGGAAAGGTAGAGAGTCGGGGTTAGTGTGGGGGGAAGAAGATGCTGGGCGATAGTAAGGCTGGGAAAGAGTGACGCGGGGTTCACGTCTTGCGGAGTAAGTAAGGTGATGACGCATTACCGTTTGGTACAGTTCACATTTGCGGCAATGCAGCGTGGTCAGCGGACCCTTAGGGTAACAGCAAGTGTAAGAAGTGATGATTTGCGTTATAAAGCATTGGAGAACAACGTATTGACCGTTAACTATGTGGGGTAGCAGCTTGTGTGCTGAAGCAGTGTTTGCTTAAAGTTCGTGTGGTGAGATAGGTCAATTGACTACAGCTGCTTAGGTGCCAGGATGACAATATGTATAGCATTTTGATGGTTGACGTTGGCTCCAGGGCTGATTTGATCGTTAATTTGCTGGTCTACGGCTGCGCACCCACCTATTTGAGGGTATGAGGGTACCCTCACCCTCACCCCCACGTCGGCTGTGACGCTGACACCACTGAACGTTGTTTATAATTGTAGCGGGTAGGGGAAGGGATCAGGGTGAGCTTGGAGGGGAGAGGAGGCGTTCGATTTCTTGAACACCTCACAGACTGTTCATTGTTCTGAACAGTGAGGAATTATCCCAACTCTCAAACAAATACAATATCAATGAACAGTCTAAATCATTGCCATGAATGACATATAACAAAGGTTTCGGGAAAGACAACGAGACTGTTATTTAAAATAAAAGCTGTTGTAAAGTAAAAAGCGTAGAATAAGCCTGTCTTCAATTTTTTTTAATTAACTTTGGGGCTAGGTATAATAATAATACACTAGTTGACAAACCACGCAGCTCTGTCCCGTATATGTTACGCGCACTCGATACACGACCCAATTATTTAAGCAATTAATTCATTCACCAATTCCTCTCTACATTCATCCTTTCCTTCACCTCCCTCAATCATTCTTTCCACCGTTGTTCGCTGCTGTGCCGTTTCCTATTCCTCCCCATGCACCTCTTGAAACCACAGCATCCCTTTCCACAGCATTCCTTTATTCGCGTCGACAGTGGAGGAAACTCTCAGCTAACTTCCAAAGTAACCATATAGTGATATTTTTTTGGAAATCATTCAATAAGTGAACAAATTAATGTCACGAATGTAATTAAAATAATTTTATCGACTTAAACTATAGTTTTCTGGCTTTCTTCAATGTGCGAAAATAGTTTTGAGCCGGCTATTATTTGCGTGAGAAACTAAATAATCGCAGTTGCAAATAATCATGAATAGTCTAAATGATCAGAATAGACCAGTGGATACTGTTCGCAGTGCACTGAATTTCTCCCATCGGCAGCAAACGGTTTATGTACTAACTACTAGTGAAAAATAAGCCGCTGTCTGCAGTGAAGATGAGAAATTTTGCGTTTACTGAGGAACTCGAGAGATTTTAAAAAGTAATGAAAATGTATGCCTCGTCGTGTTGATATGAAATTATGGTATTTATGCTCGAGCATTCGTAGTAAATCTTCGCAGTTAATCATTCGGTAATTACAAGTTTTATTTTTACAAGTTCTACACAATAATGGACGCAAAATGAATAAGAAGTTTTTATCAGTACAAATGGAGACAGTGTGGACGGTACGTGTGGGGAGTGGAGGGAAATGCGCAGCCAGACGACGGATGGCCAACTTTGGGCTGAGGCAGAAACTCGAGCGAGCGGATTTTACAAGCGGCTGCCGCCCGGGCTCGATGCTGAGTTCCGCGACCGCTACCCCAGACTCTTAGGTGACGTTTTAGATTTGAGCTGCAGGTTGCGGAAAATGTACAACTGATCTGCCGTAACAATAAAACTGGCACTTAGCTTTTAGATTCCGTCCACCTATAACTTCAACATTGTTGAACGCAAATCTAAGAAGAGGATTTTGGAGCATTCTTAATCGGGGCGCCATCTGAAATAAATAGGCCTTCGGCCTCGCGCCTGATCACACGTCTGCAGATGCACTCAAGACATCGTTGAAATATGTCCTAAAAAGAAGTAATGTGTATGATATTTGTAAACAAATTTACGAAGCTTGCGTAAAACATTTAGGTTTTAAGTTCGTGCTTCAATACTATTTGCATTCAAATTTCAGTATCATATACTAAGGCCGCAAAGTCACATCGGCTTGGTGGCAAGAGTCATAGTTACACCCGCCGTTAACCCGCGTTTCGATAAATTTATTCACTTTGACATTCAGAGCACTGGGCAGAAATCACGTCGCGTCAACACCCAACAGGGGCCGTCGCGACGCTTTGTTTTAATTAGACAGTCGGATTCCCAGAGTCTATGACAGTTCTGAGTCAGCCGCCAGCCGCACAAAGCCCTCTGTGCCAAGCGGCCACTGACGCAACATTGGCTACCAAATGCCCTTCGTTTCTCCAAAAATTTTTTTTAAAAATTCATTGAAAATTGCATTTATGTTAATAAGCATTCTCATATCGTTCAAAAAATGCATCATGGACAGACATTTATTCATCACTGATTTACAGTATTTCGCTGATTAAACATGATCATCCTCTGATGATAATGACCTATGACGTCCAATATAACAATCACGTTCATGATAGTAGCAAACCAGATATTTTTTAGAATCAGTTCATTTTTAATTTCCTCATTCACTCAAGCTTTAAACCAATTTATTATCTATGATGGTGGCTACTTATAGAAATTTAAATTGAACTTGAGGAAGAGTCTAAAAAATCTCTCTGCATTGCCACCAAGTGAATATTGTAGTGCACTTTGCAGCAATATCACGAGTTCAAGCAACTAAATGATGATTTGTGACATTCAAACTAACTTCATTTGTCAATAAGATTTTACTTTCATGAGTGAGAAGGATCAGACGTTCCAAGTAGCTATAAAAATAGGAAATAGGCGAAAGAAACAGTTATACTGTTGCAGATTATCAACTGATATCGTCAATAACAGCGCGGTCGTAAACACTCGGCAAAAACTGAGGATTAACTAAACACTCTTGCAATAAGAACCATCTACAAGTCGCGCTCGCGCATCAGTTGCCAACAGTGTATTACTCAACTAACATTTATTAAAAAACACATTATTTCAATGAAAATTAAATAAGGTGGAAATGTTTCGTTTTTAATTCATTAACGTGTCTTATTCAATACATGATTAACTTGTGTAACTATGGCATGATTAACTTGTGTTGTAGATTAACCAGCTAAGTAAGTTGATAATTGATATCGAGTGGAGTAAATGAAAGATAGCGGAAATGTATCAGCTTAAAATGAATCATACACACTGACTGATAAAGTGGGAAGATCAATTGGGCTACCGGAATAAACCTGGAAATTTGGGTTAATCTGGACAAGCCACTCAGGAATAACCTGCTGCACACGGTGTTAGGGTACGTAGTGTAATAGCGTGTTTTTACAGTTAGACATTTGGATTTTTGGTTTTAAGTCACCTCGGACGTGACCTCGTTCAGATAAGCACCGAAACTTGTTCATTGCTATATGATCCACCACGGAGGTACGCGTTACTTTATCATTTGGTCTGTTTATTTTGTGATCATTTTCTGTTGCAATTCAGTGGTGATGTTTAGATTTGTTCATGATTATGGTTATCAGTCTATAAGTTATTTATCTGACTTACGTAATATTCTGCTTTTGTTGCTCAAATATTGCTAGTTCTAAATTTTCGCTTATTTCTTAATTTCAGAAAGGCTCCGAATCTTGAGAGCGAAAGTAAGAACTTGAGCAAAGGGAACACACGGTTATATTTTGTCTTTATTTGTATTTGTCGTTTGCTTATTATAGTTTTCATTTATCGTTCTTATTAATCCTTTTTTACCATTATGCCCACGACAACGGTTATACTTCTGCGGGTTTCCCTGTAAGGCTTGGATTGGCTGCAACACCGGGTTAAGTCGTAATGATAGGTTAACCTATTACTGATGACACTCGATCGATTAACCTGGTAGTCCAGAATTTAACTATTTACTCCGGCTGCTTAACAGGTTAAACTAATGGTTTTGACACGAGAGATCCCATACAGCGTCGCGTATTAGCCTATCAGCATCGTCTTAGATTTGGTTTAAACCAATAATCTTTCTAACATCTTCGCCTGCCGCAATTTTTAATAACATTATAAAGTTTTAATCATGCCTTCTAATCATTCGCAACCATGTCATGTCAGTTCGCTGATTTAAATGTGATATTACGTGTAAAAATTTTCTGAATATAGGTAGTAAAAATTACCGCATCGTGAAACTTACATGTGCGTTAAGGTGCTTGTACACGGGGACAGTACTGGCGGCAAGTAGATCAGAAAAATGCCGAATATCTGGCGCTTGGTGTCTCTCCCGCCAGTAAGCTTAGACACGAGGCAAGTTTAAGGTGCCACCGTGCCGGTAATGACTAGATACCGGCAGATAGTTTTCAGAGTCATCTTCTGTTTAAAATTTCATTGTTGTATCCTATTTGTTGTATTATGTACTTATGTCTACCAAATTTTCATTCTTCAATGCTTCTATTAGCTTGAAAATGAATGTTGATACATTCGAAACGTCGTTAAGTATTTTGTAAATCCTTGCTGAACCTGCTTTTGGATCTGTTAACGTCATCTGAAGAGTTTTGATTCCTTACAAATTGGAATATAATGCATTCTCTGGTCATTACTCGTACGTGTTTCAATAAGAAAATTCTGCCATCTAATTCTAATTTTCATATGTATACACATAAGCATACAGGAAGGAAAAATAGAAAGAAATGATCGCCGCGGCACATAATGAAGCAAATGGCCTAGAAACACGAATTTGAACTGGGAATTACATCAGTTATTACAACTTTCAACCCCAATTTTCCGCATTACCCAAAACCAATAATTCTCTAACTTTCACTAGCACTCAACAATCAACATTCATCTATATTCAACACTGCTTAATAATCTCCCGCATTATCCATGTCCGAAACATTCTACTCCATTTACCCGCACCAATCACTCTTGCCTATTGCGGGTACCAAACAAATTCCACGTACGACAGTGCGAAGCATTTTTTCACCTAAGCCAGCATTAAAACTTCTCACATTTTCGCCAGCACAAAACATTTGCATATACTTTTAAGCATTCTTACACAATAATCACTCAAATCAATCTACAAAATTATCTCAAAATATTTTCAAACAATTAACAGCCTAATGCATCTACAGAGTTCAACTTTAACCATTTCTACATAGAAGTAGCTATGGTAGCTAATAATCAGAGCTGGGCAGCGCTACTTTGAAATGTAGCGGCGCTACTGCTACCGCTACATGCTCTAAATGTAGCGGGCGCTACCGCTACCGCTACACCCACTAGATTGTAGCGAGCGCTACCGCTACAGCAAAATGTAGCGCCGCTACATTAGCCGCTACAATGGCCAAAATTATTGGAAATCTCTAAATATTTATTGTTCTGCTATTGGGATTTACTCATAAACATTTAATGATAATAAAACATTTTCAAAACATATCAATGCAACTTTATTGCAATTAACCTAACCGAACTAGAACGGGTTAGATACAGTAAATCAAATGTACAGGTATTTTTATGTATTACCTTCCCTACATGGATGTCTACTTTAATTTACCAATCTAAAAAATTATCCACATATACATATAAAAATAGGTCTTTTATTCGTATATATATGTGGATTATTTTTGAGGTTAGTAGATTAAAGTAGACATGCATATAGTGATATAGGGAAGGTGAAACATGAATAACTGTGTAAAAATAACAGTAAGCAGACTGAAACATGAAAAAATACCTGTAAGTGGTAACTGGTAACAACTTAACAGGTAACACCTAACATGTTGACACTAGTAACAGGCTGAGGTTGAAAACATTACACTGAAATCTTTCGTACAGTTTTATTCTGTAATTTATATGATGTATGTATCATGCTGGTTTTTAAATAATATTTAATACTATTAAATAAAATCTAAAGGCTTTATCTATAAATGTAGCGGTAGCGCTGCAGCGGCAAAACCTCGTATCGCTACTTAAATATGTAGCGGGCGCTACCGCTACCGCTACATTGCCTTAAATGTAGCGCCGCTACCGCTACTGAAAATGTAGCGGCCGCTACATGTAGCGCGCTACTGCCCACCTCTGCTTACCGCCCCCCAAAATCCTTCCACCGCCGCTAGAGGGGCGATATCGCCCACTTTGGGAACCACTGCGCTACGTCCTCGAATACTCCGAATATTCTCACATTAAAATACAGCAAAAAATAGGCGACATAAAGGAAATTGGTGCAATTCCCAATTTTGAATAAATAAAATGAATGGGATGAATTGCATTCGATAGTCAAAATTTAATCAGAGCCACGGGTAATAACTTTGGCTAAATATGCTACAGTTAGATTTAATTCAGCCCTAAGATTTATTCTTCAGTCTAGAAAATCGTGCCAGTTTTCATATTTCCAGCAATGAAAATGAATTAGTTGAAATCGGATAAAGTTTTTTACAGATGAACTTAATGGAAGGCAAGAAAAAATACAAAGCATCGAAGTGATGGCAGCAACGCTTGGATTGCTACAGAGCAAAGCTCGAGACAGAGCTTGGATTAGGACCGATAAAGGCTCGATGCAGAGCGTGGATTACAATGGAGCAAGGTTCGATGCATGGAGCTAGGATTTCGACAGCGCAAGGCTCGATGCAGAGCTAGGATTAGGACAGAGCAAGGCTCGATGCAGAGCTAGGATTAGGACAGAGCAAGGCTCGATGCAGAGCTTATATACATCATTGTTCGGAGCGAGACGTCAATTGGTTGTCACTATCGTCATCTCGCTGATATGGTCAAACTTGTGAGCGAGAAAATTTTGATACATTGATTATTTCTAATGTTGTTCATCTTACGGAATTACTTGCTTCCTCGTAATATGTCACTTAAAATTTCGTTAATTATTCAAGCCCACGCTTCTTGAACAGCCTCTGAATGCTGCCTCAAACTACTACTGCCAAAGGTAATATCAATTGAGTCATATTAACCACCCTTTTGCAATAAGTTTTCATCTATAATCGACTCGGCTAATAACGCAAATATTGTAAAAATTGCATTTTCTGAAAATTTTATTAATATAACCAAACTTATATTCCGGTAACTTCCGGAAATGAACTTGCTCGCAATGTTTGGTTCGCAACCATTAATTAGTAACGCATTTAAATCGTTAGCTGCAAGTCTCCTAACCAATCAACTGTGGGCTGTGATTAAAATTCCTGTGGGGCCATCGATCCAGCCTCCAGGGTGAACTGGAATATAAAATTTTAAACATTTCAGCTGCTGAAGTTTGATGAAGTTTTGATGCCTGCTTTTGTGAGCGCTGAAGCCTCTATAAAGCATGCTGGTTTATGCTTAATGTTATAGTACACGTGTAATTGGCGGGTCATCGCAACTCGTGATTGTTGGGGATCATGCATTGCAGGTCAAAGATTTCATTATTTTTTATTGAATTTTGAATATATGCATGTCACGACAAAATTGGATTTTACAATTATTTCATTGCTTTAATATTTTATTGTAAAAATTTGCTTTGAACCACGTTCAGGGTAATTTTTTACGGTGTCAAGTCCCTTATAATTAATAACACACAAAAATAATATCAAAATCATGAGCGAGCATCGACTTCAATAATTGTGTACGACCTGACCACGCTCTCTTCGATCGAACAGGCAGCCTGACTCTGAGCTTATTTTATTCTTCATTCGGTTAATTAGGGATTTAGTCTGCAAAGGACGATTGGTTTTAGCCGTTAAGCTATGTTAATAGATTTAATAAATTTGATAAAACGAACTGATGTAATTATAAATTTTCAGTTCAATAAGAGAAAGCCAAAAAACCACAGGCATATATTTTCATCTCTTAGAAAAATGATCGGCAAAGTAGGAAAACACAGGCATCATCAAATTATCCGAATCGTAAATGGTTAAATTTAGCTTTTTTATTTAAAATTATCATTAAATGCTATTATGACACCACTTTTGTTACCAATTATTTAAAAAATCATAATTAAACTGACTCTTTTTAATCATTCACAAAAGGCAAGGAAGAAAGTTCTCTGTGTGCCCTTCGAGACTTGTCCACATCTGAAAACACACAAAGTTTAACACAATCTCAGTTCACGTCGATGAGACTGTGATGTTTAGATGCATCTAAAAATATTTTATTGCAGTATAGAGTAACACATCTGTCCTATAACTGCGTCCAGCCTAAAGCTGTAAATCTTATGATCAAAGGATTATTTGTCTTACAACCTTCACAGGCATCTGCTGCGTTCCAACACGCATCCGTAACGTTCCAACACGCATCACTGTAGCGCTCCAACACGCATCACTGTATCGCCCTAACACGCATCACTGTAACGTTCCAACACGCATCGCTGTAACGTTCCAACAACGTTCCAACACGCATCGCTGTAACGTTCAAACACGCATCACTGTAGCGATCCAACGGGCATCACTGTAGCGATCCAACGCGCGTTCCCGCGAATTTGGGGGCGAGTGTAGCGATTATTAATGCCACATTGGCGTATTGCTCACCGAAGAAGATATTAATTCTAAAGGACTTCGCCAAATGCCTTCCATGTACCTGTTAACGAATAAATTTTTTAAATGCAGCATTCATTCATAAATCAGCATATTATTCCTGAATAAACGTGTATAATATTCGAAAATAAACGTGTACAATATATTCATACTCAAACGTTTACAACTGGCAACATTCCGCGCATATGTGAATTTAAAATTCAGTCGATTTGAGAACCGGCACAAACTGGACACGTTAGCAGCGTTTTAATCTAGCTGCACCACATGCAAGTACCTTCAACAGTTGTTCGCATATCAAAAGTAATCACACAGAACTTAATCTTTTCCTCCTGGATACATTTACTGTCGTCAATGCTATCGTATAACTAGTGGTTTGAGACCGAGAAGTCCAGTCAGTCACGAAAGAATTAAATTACTTTTACAACTTTAATTCGAAGCGCACGGGAACACATCAATGCATCTTTAAGTCATGCGTCCAAGTACACCTTCATATTTCATTCATTTGAAATTTGATTGACGGTCTAATTTCAGCAGTTCCTCGTGTATAAGATCCACTTTCAGTCAGTCACTCTCCGACCACGTCTTAGTTTAGAGTCATGTTGATCTCCTCGACACTTATGGTTAATTTCTATTTTTTGATTGATAAAATATAATTTTTTGCGTTTATTTTCGTGCCATGAACGGGATTAGTTTTTAGATCATTAATGAGACTGTCTCTGTCGTAAACACGATGTGCTTTTGAGGTCTACATTTATTCGGTATGTCATGTTCCTCTCATGTCAGGTGAGATATTTACTATAGGTGGAGCGTTTTCTTAACTTTTACATTTCTATATTCCACAACAGTTCGGAAAAGTCATGGAAGGGTATAAAAAGGACGTTATAATTTTAATATAAATAATAAACTAATAATTTTTTATAAAAATTTAAACCCCAAGGTTGATTCCTTCATGATTCGGAGGTTGTTTGAAAATGTTAAAAATTTGAAACAAAAACATAGATAAGAAAATTTTACCAACAATCCATGTAGTATATTGAGAGTAACGATGGGCAAAATAATCAATGAAACGTCTTTAAAATATATGTTCCAAGTTTCTAAGCCCTATCTTATCGTCTTCATTTTTAGAATGTCATAAAAAATGTTTAAAAAATATGAGGATGAAGCATAGTTATGAATATTTTCTACAGAATAAACTTTGGTTACTCTAGGGTTGCAGTAGGTTAAAACCATTATTAAAAACTCTCTGAGATACATTATATTATCTTAATGGAGTATATTATTATCTTCATGGTTAATGGGTCACTCTAAAAAGCCGACTGACTTAGCCATATGGCATCTGAATTTTCCTTCTTAACTATCTCCAACCTGGATATTGAATTACAAACTACTTGACCAATAAAATATCAACTTTCAACGTAATATCTTCGAGACGTCATCCCAAAATAAAATTCTGAGAATCATCATAAGAACAAAGGTGTTGAAAAATCGCATTTCCCGTTATGAGAAAAATAAAAGTTGCCATCTAGTAGCGAGCAGACGAAAAAAATGATCTAAATACAATTATACATTCATGGTGAAATGAATAAGGGACTAAAACAAAAACTTCATTAGGATGTATTATATTAGCTACCACACTCCCACAACCACTCAGAACCACCGAATATAACAGAACCCAGAACCACTCAGATCGAACACCACCGCAGTGTAATCCATCAAATAGTGGATTATGGCAAGCTTCTGTGCTGCTCCATCCAATCTCCTTTAAACTGGTATTATCATTAATAGTTATGTGAAAATAGTCATTAATGTCATGTGAAAATAGTCATAAACTGTCATTAATAGTCATGTGAAAAAAGTCATAATATTGGCAAATAGTCATTTGCCATTATTGTTAAGAAAAGGTGTCTGCAGATCGATTAAACTGAGTTTTGCAATTCATTTTAAGGTCTTATTCCTCGTACATTATTTCCTGATCTACCTCATGCTAACCAAGGCTGATGTATAAGGGCATTCGCCACCTCTCATGGGCCATCGCTACCTCTAATGGTACCGGAGATAGCGATTAAAATCTTAAATGTCCAGGAATGCTTACTCGAACTTTTATTATTTCGAGAAGTCTTGTGAAAGAAATTATTGATACTTGAACATTTAAGAGGATGATTTGATAGAAACTATCCGTAAATTGAAACTTTGACCTCTATATACGGACGATTGTATTTAAAACACTTCTCTTAACTCTTAAACTTCACTTCTTGTTGTTTGTCTGCTACAAATCTTATAATCGATATTAAACACACTACTACCTGTCCAATCGATCTGAAATTTTGCACACTTGCGTAAAGTTGGAGACAATGCTTGAATCAATTGACAGATTATGTAATTTAAAAAATATAACTCAGTACTCACTGCAGTGAGTGACAGAGAGCGCATTTTTTCGTCGACGAAAACGTGAAGTCACGGACAGACGGACGGACATGACGAGCACAATAAGGCATTTTTTCCATAAATGAGAAAATGAGGGGAAAATTATATGTATATTAAAAAAGATTTAAAAATATTTTTTTTAATATTTAAAAATAAAATAAGAAATTCATTGTACATGTGTAAAATCGGAGACACTGTCTCTTTAGGAGAGTTGTCTTTAAAAAGTAATTTTTGAACGGATAATTTTTATTTTCTCGTCTCCCTCAACGACGAACGCAGTCATCGTCCCAAATAGCGTCCGAAGCGCCAAATCGCTGATTATATCCGGCGTCGAAATGTAAAAAATGTCGCTATTTAGATTCAAATGCACTCAGTATATTTGAGCGAAGATTGACAGAATATATCGAACAAACCTTTCAGCTGCAAGTAACACCACGATTAATTACCGAATACAGATGTTAACAGAGCAACATTATGAATAAGAGCTAAGAAGGCACATGCTTTGGTATACGAGTGTCAAATGGCCAATTTGACACTCCAATTACATTGGTAACAATTTTAGGAAAAACATTCATTTTTAGAGAGACCCTCTTGCGATGAAGATGGTAATAAGGAGCTCTGCAAATTGAAACATATATCTACATGAATTTTTTCCGAACTGTTTTGAAGTCGAAATCCAAATTTGAAAAGAACGCTCTACCCTAGTATCTATGTCAGACAAATTAATCTGTCTTATTCTGTATTGATCAGACTCATGTAGCTGAGTTTAAGTCAGGCCAATATTTATAACTCACACCTTTCGCTCAAAATGTTTTCTGTCATCCATTCCTCTACCTATATTGTACAATCGGCAATGTGCAAAAGAAACAGAATTGAGTATTTAACGGGTTCTTTGCCTGGTTACATGAAACCGCGGGTAATTCAAGCCGGTGTTACCTCGTGTTGTATTAGCGCGTATGGGGAAAAAAGTGTAACGCATAAAATCACAATCGCGTTTAAAATTGTCTTCAAGTTAAAATTTGTTCTCCAAATCAAGCAATTTGCAGGGAATTTTTTATAACATATAATAAAAATTGTCAATAATAAATTCTACGATGCAATCATGAAAATATCAACCCAAGTTGATAAATTCTTCAGAAAAGAACCAACAGGAAGATAAATTTATAAATTTGTAAACGTATGACATAAGATTGTCATCATAAACATTCCCGCCATCAACATAAGATTGTCAGTGGCGGGAACAAGTTTTAGACTGAAGTGTCTACATATACTAACATTTCTGCAACGATTGATATAAACTTGTCAATGCTATCTTTCAGATCATAAGTAATTGACTGTCATCATTTTTGGGTAGAGTTTAATTAACTAGTTGATTAGATTTATAGATTGTTAGCAGCATTTAAAATTAGAGGTAATCGCAGTATAAGTGCTACGGGAATGAAGCCTCGCCCATGGCTGTCAGGCGGGCTCTGCCTGGCGCTGTATCTCGCCCACTCGGCAGCCCTCGGAGACTATTCGTCGATCTCAGCGAGATCCCTGGGTGAGTTGCCTGCTTCTAGCTGGAGAGAGAGAGTCAAAAGACCGTGAAACCGCTCAGAGTACAAGCCGATGCATCGCACTGTGTACTTTGGCTATGCTGACCTCTAGCTATCCACCCGTGGAACTTATGGCCTGGAAGGCAACCGGTGGCACGGTGGCGTTGGCTTCGGCCTGGCGCTAACCGAAATGCTTGTGGAAGAGCTAGCTTCAATGTTGGGTTGCAATGTAATATCGTGTCTCAGATTCAACATTTAACGCCAACTAGGAGTATATTTTGCACGATTTTAATTTTATATGCATCGTTTTCCTTCATTTCATATTTGAAACTTATGAGTCCGAAACTTGTGAGATCAATTTGCGATCGCTTATTATTCCCGTTATTTCCTACAGCTGAAATTTCCTAGAACATTAGAATATTGAGTTTTAGTGCAATTATATGATATTACAAATGAAAGTTTATTAAGGAAGATATTAAAACTTTTATTAAAAATACCCATCTGGTATTTTTACGACCTGGATGTCCAACATGATTTGCGCGATTGTAAGCTCGTCAGACAGAGACGACTTGCAGTTTATTTGTTCCAGTTTGCGAAACTAGAAGGGAGCATAATTGACATTCAATTAATTAGCAATTAGGTAATTTAATGGAGACTGTGGAGCGATTAGACTATATGGCGGTTGATTTCCTTCACTTCAGGTACAGTCAAACTTATGAATAACACTAATATGATCCAGTCTTTTTCCAACCTATTTCTCTTCAGTTTCTTCCCACCATAATTTGAACTTACTTCTTGCATCACTTGCAATAACTGCATTTCATTTTGGTGCTTAGCACTCACGACGTTATGGATCATCACAGCGAAGTTTTTAAGGAAATCAATTTAAAAACAGACTCCAGTTGCATTCTGAAACAATTTAGAACATCATGGCTGGAAATTCTATCAATTTTCCTATTTTCAGTGTTGAAAATTGCTAAAATAAAATCGGTTAAAGGAAATTAAAGCTAAACTTGATGGAGGGCAGAGCTCAGTTGAATGCATCGCGTTCATGACAGCAGAGCTTAGATCATGAAGAGCAAGGCTCGATGCAGAGCTTGAATTAGGCCAGAGGAAGGTCGGGTGCAGAGCTACAAATTTCGACAGAATAGGGCTTAATTGATGCAGACCTTCGACTACGACAGAGCGAGGCTCGTTGCAGAGCTAGGATTACGACAGAGCGAGGCTCGATACAGTCATTCAGAGCTGGGATTACGACAGAGTGTGGCATAACTTAGCATTTCTTGGTTGAAGGCATTTAGGCAATTCTCTGATTTACTGGGCAAGTTTGTGTTAGAGTGTTAAATTTTGATTGATTGCATGATTATTGATGTTCAATGTAATCTCTATGTTTACAAACCTATCTTCTTCTAAAGTTACTACGAAACACTAGGGATAATCATCGGACTTATTTGCGTTTTCATAATATGGCATTTGAAATTTCGTTCCAGCACAAGGTGTCGATATAATTTCTGGCTGCTGCCGCTGGTAATAGCGATATAATTTTATTCAAAATCTAAATTTTCTTCGCTATTACAGGCAACAAAGATCTGTTTCGGCTTTTTAATAATTTTTGAACTATGGTAAAAAAATATATTCATATTTTTCGATGTCGCGCAAATTTATAGCGGTAATTTCCGCTATAAAAAATATCGCGCAATAAATCTTTTCATAATGTGAAATGAGCAACAAAGCCACGTTCGGTTTGAAACCAATAGTAACGCGTCCATCTCGACTGCAGTAAGTCTCCTAACAGTCGACTGGTGTCTATCACTAAAGTTCCTGTAAGGTCATCGATCCTGCCTCCAGGGTCAAGCAAATAATGAAGCATACAGCATATCAGCTGCTGAAGTTTTGATGCCTGCTAATACGACCATTGAAGCCTCTGACACGTGCCATTTTTACATGAGACACGTGCCATTAATTACATGTGACACGTGCCATTAATTACATGTGACACGTGCCATTAATTACATGCGACACGTGCCATTAATTACATGTGACACGTGCCATCAATTACATGTGACACGTGCCATTTTTACATGCGACACGTGCCATCAATTACATGTGACACGTGCCATTTTTACATGTGACACGTGCCATCAATTACATGTGACACGTGCCGACACGTACATTACAATGACACGTGCCATTTAATACATGCGTAAAGAACACGTGGCCATAAACGCAGTAAACGTGGCCATACATAATTTTTGAGATCACGCAATGTTGTTCAGATTTTACACGATTCGTTTCCTAAAATTATGAATACTGCAATACGGTCACTTCTAAAATTGTCAATACAATTATTTCGGTTCATATTTATTTTTGGTCCAAGAACTGCTTTGAACTACATTTAGATGCATCTTATTGGGTCTCAAGTCTCTTTTCATACCGCGGAATAACATCGTAATCACGGAAATGCATCGACTTCAATGATTATGCTGGTCACGCTCACCTCGAGCACCACTTTAATCACTTGAACAGGCTTGGGTATAAGACAGAATGACACGCTGCTGACCTTATGATGAGTTTAGGACTTCTTAGTCCACGGTCACGCCTGCGCCTAATTTTATACTTCATTCGGCAGGTTGGGCCCTTATGTAGCTTTCAGAGAATTAAATTAAAAAAAGCACTTATATTATATATTATTATATTATATATTATTATATAATATTGCAAACGCTGAGGCATGGCTGAGTGTACCTCGAAGATGACTCTTGCTGCTCCAACAGCCACTAAAATGCAACCAAATTGTGTTCAACTTGGCGATGTCACTGAGCGTTTTCCCACAATTTTCCCTGCGTTGCATGTGTCCAGCGCGTGCTCGTGTAAGGTTTATTCAAGTTAATAATGTAACTACAATTTGTAACGCGTATTATTCCAGTTGTTTTCTACTTCTGTCAATTTCTCTCATTTGCGCTTCAACTCCTCCGCACATATGAATAATTGTCTAGCAGCAACAATTGCTATTTTTATTTAAATTACATGCGAACTTCCGTCATGCGTGGGAATGTATTATGTTTCATTTCGCGGATGACAGCCTTTTGCGTGACAGATTTACTTGTTATATTATTTTTCCAATGGACTCTTGTAATAATATTGGTAGTTATATGAAAGTATTATATCTCTGTTTTGGTAAATTTCATTAAACTCTCTTATCTTAATCTCAATTTGATTTCAATGTGAACGTACGTCCATTGAAATTGGTTGATTACTGCATGATGCAAACACTATTGCTGTATATTAACCTTAATAAGTTGCAGATTAATCGTTTCACATGGGATCTGTCTCAAAATTATCTCGGGCTCGGCGTAGTTTGAGGTAGAATTTTTTTATTTGAGCATACTTGTCAATCTCGATGAATATAAGTCTTTCTATGCTTGGCTAGGAGTGCATGCTTTAATTTTTTTTCAAAACCATTGCAGGAAAAAAGAGGTTCACCGATAGTTCTGTCCTACTGACCCAGACGGTCCCTCGCGTGTTGGCTTGCCTGGACTTGTGCCGCGGCTTCGAGCTCTGCGTCGCCTTCAGCTACGATGGTGACGTACAATGAAAAACTGGCACATGATAACAATGATTTTCTTCTAATTATGTGAGAAATTTTAACCCTGAATTCATTCACTGGCTTTTCAATCAACTTTCAATGTATTGACAATGACAGGCAATTTTTAAAAATAATAATAACGCAATCATCACATTCGCCAAAAGCCTCTATATAAGGACTGTCAAGAGGTCGTCCCGAAAAATGCAGCCTCAATAAGCTTACAAGAAAATAGGTCTCTTGGTATGAATGTCCAAGTTTTAACGGCTATACAATTTAGATAACAAATTCGCGCAGAGGTTTGATGATAATTAAGTTTTTTTTGTGGAACTTCAAGTAAATTGAGGGAATTGCGGGCAAGTGAGAGTTAATTGTGCGCTGCAATAAGGATAGTGTATGAGGCGTGAGTGTCATTGTAGCTAGTGAGGGCTTTACACACCACGCTATGTGTAGCAATTGCTCTTAGGATTGCTTTAAGTTCTCCATTCAAATTTGAATTCAACGACCGAGCTGGTAGTCATTGAGTTTCAATGCACAATAGGAGACGAAAAATATTACTGTCTGCAAATAAATTCGAAAATATTTCTTAATAAGAACAACAATTCCATTAGCCTTGGTACCAGTTCAATTGGTACATTGTAAATAATAAATAAAATTTCAATTATCATAAATCATGAAACGTACCAAACTTCATCTCCTCGTCATAATAAAAGATTACACAATTAATTACGTATTCGGGACGACATTGAAGAAAGGAGCGGAATTCATCACCGTTCAAACAATTGGTAAATTTGAAGTCGACCGCCAGGCGTCAAATATTGGTCCAGTTCGTTACTGAAGTTCACTTATTCAATACTAGAATAGTATTAAACCCTGGAATCTATGAAAAACATAGACTATAAATTACCAAAATTAAGTGAATTATTTTAATTGATACCAATTTAATTTTTATAAGGATTTTAGCATTCACTGGGATGCATACACGTGAGAATGAACCTTTACCGCCGTATGTTACTCTCCGGGAACATACAATTATACGTAAACTAATGAGTGTAGCAATCTGAGGACTTTTGTACGAAACAGAGAACATTTTAAAGTTGTCGTACGTGGCGGCAACCATCAGTGCAAGTCATTTTGCGCTCACTATCAATTTATTTTTTTTTGTGTAGGCTTGTGTGACAATATTGCTCCGGTATACTCACATCAGGCCGTAGAGGGTTGAGAAATTTAATCCTAATATAAATAAATTTGTTACAATGTTTTTCGTACCTATGAAAATTAATCAAAAGCAATACTTTTACGATCTAGTTTAAAATTTTCTCATCGTAAATAGATCAGATTTATTCCAAATGAAATCATCTCAACAAATTTACACACACAGGTTAAAAAAAATAACGTAAATACATTTGCTTCACAAATTGCACTTGCAGGAGAACTGTTGTCAGTTCTATTTAATTCGTTCTTTGTCGTCAAACGATTATGATGTATAAACTGGAGTATAAGAACGATTTCACGACACACTTTAAAAAGTGAGTAAGAATATGTATATTGTCATGCAGTTTTTACTCACGTGTCACCTCAGTGTCATTCCTATAGTGTCATTATAATCCACTTCATCCGCGTAAAATGGCGTATTAATGCGGCAATCTGGATCTGCTTCTCTGTTTGGACAATAGACTCATTCAATTTTATGAGAGTAGAAATATTGTGACCAACAGAGGTATATGATTGCACACGACGAGCGTCGCCAGCCTCGCATGCGTGGGCATATTAAACTTTCCAATTGAATATTTCATCGACATTGATATTACTTTCGCTACACTCTGGGGTTTTAAATTGAACGTCCAGAAACTTTAGCAATTGAATGAAAGTTCATGATTGATAAAGTGTACGAAGGCAAACGAGAACTTAATCATGAGCGATCAAGTACACGTTGTATTAAAATGCACTATTTCTATTTAATTTTCTAGTATTGTTCTGAACAGGAAGTAATATAAGTACAATGATCGGTATTGCATTAAATATTAACCAGGTCGATTGATAATTAGCGTATCATTGATTAGTAAGAACCACTATTGGCAATAAAACAACCACATTTGCATTCGGAGGGCGAAGTTTTCTATAACCCTCAGCAGCCTTCCATTGGAACACTCATTTTGCTGCTGTTATTACAGCATTTAATTCAAGGATAGTCTGAGGCTTGTTATCCCTTGACTATCCTCTCTTCTTGTGGTATCTCCACTGATAAAAATGTTGGATATTAAAAGTTCGATCCATGCGGTTATCATTCCGGGTTTCCACGCGAATTTTCGGTGGTTCAGAGAAACGATGCTGTAGCCCCGCTATGGCTGCTAATGATTTGTGTTAGAAATAGTGAAGACTTAGGGAATCAAAACTATATTCAGATAAACGATAAGAGACTTGAAATAAAACACATAGACTAAATAATATATATAACATCACACAGTTCAAGTTAGCGTGTGTCAGAAACTATATTTTAGAGATGTGAAATCTAAAATCCGGTAATACTCCTCATATGAAGTTTATTCATACAGAATGAGTTCTTTAACACAATTTGTTTGAGGTGGCAGGATATCACTATCCTGCTGAAGCCCCTTGACGTTCTACACGACCTCTCCACATCATTGGCAATCTTAGGCATGGCTTAAGCATGACTAAAGTATCACTAAAGCATGGCTAAAGCATGGCTAAAGCATGGCTATATAGCATGGCTGAAGCATGGCTAAATCATGGCTAAAGCATGGCTGAAGCATGGCTAAAGCATGGCTAAAGCATGGCTAAAGCATGGCTAAAGCATGGCTAAAGCATGGCTAAAGCATGGCTAAAGCATGGCTAAAGCATGGCTAAAGCATGGCTANGTCATAAGCGAATGTTTGGCGCCAATGGGAGTTCGCGACGTCTCGGACAATTTTACGGCCGGACTCGCGCCCGGCCGGACCAGCGGCCGGTCTCGCAATTTCAGTGATCAAAGAATATCTAACAAACTAATGAATGAAGTTCAATGAAACTTGGTATACGTATTCATTAGGACCTAACGGTGATGTCTGTCTCTTATACACATCTAGATGTGTATAAGAGACAACTATAAGCATGGCTAAGTCATTGCTAAAGTATGGCTAAAGTATCACTAAAACATGACTAAGTCATTGCTAAAGTATGGCTAAAGTATCACTATAAGCATGGCTAAGTCATTGCTAATGTATTGTGTGCAGGAGTTTCGTGCCAGCTCAGAGGCACCGTGTCGATCGTCGTCGACTCGACGATTTGGGTCTCATACGTCATCACTCAACAGCCTGACCTCAATCTATTGGTGAGAATCAATACTCTAATGCTCTCTTTGGATTTTTGTCCAAATAAATACATCAATATGTCTATAAAAGATTATTTGACATTATTTTAATTATGATATAATTTCTTCAACACGCTTAAATCTACAGCATTACGGATTTGCCGTCGTCGTTGAAGCCCGTGCAGTCGGCTATATTGGATCAACAATTATCTGGTATACCTTGTCCATAATTAACGAAATTCATGTCAGGACATAAATAATCAGCACACATGAAATGAGTTTATTTCAGGGTTTGGCAGCGTTTGCTTCCAGTTAATTCATGACTGAAAGGTGAATATATTATTATTGTAATAACAGGACGTGAAGCAGCTAGCGATCTTCACCACAAAACACCTTCATTGACTCAGATATGCACGTATTTCCACTCGGACTTACAACAGAAGACCAGCTGTAATCGCAGGTTGGATTGCATGTGGCACATGAAAATCAACGTTCCCAGGACGGCTAGTTATGACTGCTCTACTTCTTCATTGCAATTTAATCTGAACATATCAACTCCAATACTGGTCATGTGGATCCCATTGCTTTGCTCATGACTGCCGGCAAAAGCCAAGTCCCAACTAGAACACAGAGGCGTACTCATCATCTCATCAGTTCAGCTAAAACCAATCATTGCCGCCTAAGGGTACGCACACAGTGGAAGCAGGTTTGCCCGCGCGGGCAACCTGCTCCAACCTGCCACAAGAATGAATATAGGATAATAATGCAAGTGTTCACAGTGAAAACCTGTACGAATAAGCTTTTGTATTCTATATTTTCACGCGCCAGCCTGAGCAGGTAACCAGCACGCTGGCAACCTGCTTTCATTGTGTACGTACCCTAAGTTTTGTCTTTTCTTGTACCGGCACCCTCTTTTTCTTGGTGAATGTATTAAGAGAGCGGGAAGCAAAAGATGAGCATCGCTGAATCAAGAAAATGTTTTGTAGTCCTTTGAATGGATTTTTATAGCTTTTTTAGGCTGCAGGATTTCCATTACCAATTTAAAGCCTTTATATTGAAATGAGTTAAGTGATTTATGCCTCTAATTTTCACAATTCAAATAGCAAGATATTTGATTAGAATAAAGTTCAGTTCTCGGTTGCTGATACCATACGAAGTTTCATTGCGTTGGGCTATTTATTAATTGATTTATTTTTTATTTTATATCTTGGTAGATAACTAACTGGGCGTAGTTCAATTCACTATCTACTTTCAGGATTGTGCCTTCAATCCTGAAATGGAAAAATTTTCATTAGACATAAAAAAAAGGAGAGGCACGTAGGCATTTTTTCTCAACTAATACGATCCAATTACTATTCGACAATAATTTTTTGGATAATTTTATGCGAGAAAGCACCTATTTAATTTAAAGCATTAACAACTAAAATATTTTCATTTTTAGAAAAACTTGGGCGCCGTTGGATGATTTGGAGGACGGTGGTTTAAATCAAAGTATTTTCTTACTAGAGTCTCTAGAATTTACGTGTACATGATTAAAATAATTATTTTACACCATATATATCACAATTATACCTCATTGAAAGAAGCTCGAGTTGTAAAGCAAAAAGATTCATGACACCAAGCACAAATTATCAGAAACGCAGTGAAGAAAACAGCTATGGAAATTATGCCAGAATTTATTAAATCAAGGTGGACGATCGAGCAAATCCTAAAACTGTCTCATTTAATAAATTGTCCAAGAAAAATTAACTGTATGTACAATTACCGGCAATTTGTTGTTAACAAGTTGTTTTTAAATTTTTATCAATTACGTAAGTCATTTGACGATATATAGAGATCAAGAACATGTGGAAAATTCTTGGGAGAGCCGGTACGGAATACAGTGTGCGTTTATGGAAGCTGTCTATTACCGGTAGCATTTTTATGGCCGGTGGAAAAACTGCAATATGTGCCTCCTTTGTCATCGAATCCACGTCAATACTTCCCGGCGACTTTTGATTTCTTACCAATGAATAGC
The DNA here is from genome assembly GCF_000764305.2 of Hyalella azteca. Taxonomy (NCBI): domain Eukaryota; kingdom Metazoa; phylum Arthropoda; class Malacostraca; order Amphipoda; family Hyalellidae; genus Hyalella; species Hyalella azteca. The sequence continues at coordinate 116,871 of NW_025940812.1, forward strand.
GGCGACCTTTCAAATTTTACCTCATGGCCAATACACCTCGAACCTTTTCTATTGGGCCTCATCTCTATAATTATCACGGACGAAACCCTGTACAAGGTATTTCGAACATCGCGTATTTGCACTATCATCGAAGAATACGCAATGTATACGAAATAAATTGTGCGTAGGGTATCGTCGGTGATAATGAAAACACACAATAATGTAAATATAACTTGTGTGCACAGTTTAGTGTCGGTGATAGTGCAAATACTCGATGTTCAATGTAACTTAATGTGTACAGGGTTTCGTTCGTGATAATCATCGCGATAAGGGTCTTGAGATAATAGTTATGAGAAAAGGGTCATGAAAAAATGGTGATGAAAAAAAGAGTCAAGGTGGAATGGACATGGGTTAAAAAGTGAAAGGTTCCCGATATGACGGAGCTTCGGTGGATGTGGTCCGCCTTCCACCCTGAGTGAAGCCCGGCGAAGCCTTCACTGGACACACGTCCAATAAGGCGCTACCGTGTCCTCACAATGAGAGAAAACCAATGTCTCAAATTTCTCGATAATATCTCACCTGATATATTCACTGACAAAACTATGTGTAAAAGTTATATTGAGCAATGTTTACTACCCGATCACTCATTTGCAGATGGATCCGTGTGCTAGCAGCCCATGTCCGGGGGCCAAAGTTTGCGTGCGCTACTCGATCCCAGCCCAGCTACCGTACCACCCTGAGTGGGCCCTCAACTTCACGCTCCCAGGCTACGTCTGCACCAGTGCTACATCCTTGCTTGCCCAGCGCGATCAAGGCAAAAGTGAGTTCGTTGAATTTTCTGTGTTACGTGAAATAAGCAAACTAAACTTTCGATGACCCCAGACATTTGACCAGTGATCGTTTTTAAAGGATGAATAAAAAATGACAAACAAATAACTATAATAATAAATGAACGATAAATACAAGAAAACAAAACTATAAAAACTATAAACCGTGTGTATCTAGCCTTTCACTTTCAACTCGTAAGAATCCTAGGTTCGGAACCCCGCTCTTTGGTGGATCACATAGCAATGACAAATAAGTAAACATTCATTTGCGAAGTCATCGGTGGTGAATCAAAATGGAAATGACAAATTAAACGAACCCTATTGTAATCCCTAACAAAGTATTCATTTGTTACGCGTATTCATTAGGACCTAACGGTGATGTTCAGCTAGTGAACATTTTTTCGATTTCACTTCATCCGTCAGTAATAGAGTAATTCGTGCCCAAATTTGCAATGACCAATAAATTTATTTTAAACTGTTCTGTTTAGTAGTTTAGTAGAAATTTCTTGGTCACTGCGAATTTCGGCGCGTATTGCTGTATAACTCGCGGATAAAGTTGAAAAAAATAAAGTAATCAAAAACGGAAGTAAAACCGAAAAAATTGTCACGATCTAAACATCATCGTTGGGATGTTAGGCTTGTATATTCAATGTTTCGTATAAATCTGTTGAATAGTTTTGAAGAAATTTCTTGGTCACTGCAAATTTTAGCCCAAATTGCTCAATAAGTCACAGGAAGCTTGTAAGTTATTGAGGTTCCCTGTGTGTGAGTTCTCACAGGGGGTACGCAGCTGTGCACCACCAAATTTGTGCACTAATCAGCCTTGAAAGGAAGGCCTAGCATATTTCCGGACGACCACCAATCAGCCGCGGATTAAACTATCCGTCGGTAACCTGCTCGTGACATCATCTTGATTTAAATATTAGGAGCTTTACGCCACCATATTCTGAAGCGAATAGCCCAGAGAGTAATGGTTGTCCACCACTGAACGTTACATCGAATCGTTACTTCATACCTTGACTTTAGCTGGAACTGTAACTTGCGGACAACGGACTGAGACCAACTAGTCCAGGTCGCCAGTGGAACTGCATGCATCCTGCCGTGCACCACCAGACCGTCACTTTTAGCTCGCAACATCCGGGGTTGGGTTTCAGAAAGCATAGTTCTGTTCAAAAATCTATCGTCCTTCGACGAGCGACTTCCGCAGCTTCGCTAAATTACGTAACTTTTAGCTCACAGCATCTGGGGTTAGGTTTCAGATAGCATAGTTCTGTTCCAAAAATTTTAGTCGTACGACGCGTGGCCGTTCGTCCGTAGGCTGATTCGACAAACGGGGCAGATACGGACGGCTCCGGCGCGCTCCGTCCGTATGATGTAAAATTTGTTCGCGAATTGGCAGACGACGATGGGCCATCCGACGTCAGGATGTTTCCCTGTGTCCCTCAGCTCTAAAAGAATAAGAAGATGTTTTCTTGTGGGCTGATTGGTCTAATTCAGTGGATGTGATCTGTCTGGTGGCGTGCGGCTGACAATGTTGCAGTCAAGAAGTGTTGTAGGCTACGTTATTCAGGGAAGGGATCATGATAGTTCATTCGAAGCACGGCAGTGGTGATCTCCGACAGGCGTCCCCTCACAGGGAGCCTGTGAGATCTGCAACAATGTTCCGGATTTGAAAGCGAAGCCGTGCACCACAAAATTTGCACACAAATAAGCCCTGAATCGAACGCCATGGATCTCTCCGGACATTCACCCTCAGCCGTGAATGGAACCTGCTATCAGTAACCGGCCCTTGACATCCTTTTGCTTTGAATATTTTGAGCTTGACACCTCCCAGACACGAGGTCGGATAGACTAGAGTTGAATGGCCGTCCACCACTGAACGTTGCGTCGAAGCATCACTTCATACCCTGCTGCCAGGGCCACCGCTCGAACTGGAACTATCGCGCAACAGCCTGCGACCACTTGGCTTTGCCCTCCTCCGGCCTTGCATAAAACCTGCCGCGCACCACCAGGCCGTCGGTCGAAAGAGCCGTGCGACCGGCTGGGTCAGGTTAGGTTGGGTTAGCACTCGGCTGGAGCGTTCGACCAGCGGGCGCTCGACCGAGGGCTGATTCGACTCACGGCCTAGATACGGACGGCTTGGTGGCGAATATCACATTCGCTGCAAGGCTCCGGCGCGCTACGTCCGAGTGATGCAGAATTTTTTCACGGTACGGCGGACGATGCTAGGCCATTCGATCGCCGGCTGTTTCTCCTGAGGGCTAATATTTCTAATTCAATTGATTCGTTCTGTCTGGTGGCTTTCGGCTGCCTATATGATTGTCCAGAAGTGTTGAAGGCTACGTTCCGGAAGGCAGGAATCATGATGGTCCATTACATCCAGGGCAGTGGTGGTCTTCGGCAGGCGACCCCCGGATTTGATCAAAACTAGCCTTGTTTTCCATAAATACCTGAGACAAAGAGGTACAACATTTCTTCTCCCTTCGAGTCACCGACATGTGGAACAGCCTCCTTGATAGCATTGTTGACGCTCCGAGTATGAACGCCTTCAAAAACAGACTAGACGAAGCTATGCAGGAGCATATGTTCAGTCTCAAAATGCCTAGCAAATTACGGACCAGGCAATAAGTCCAGCAGCTATCTCAATCAATCGTCAGTTATGGAAAGATCGGGTTCCAAAGGCGACCTAAGTAATCAAGTCACGAAGAATTCAAGAATCGGCAACAGGCCATGGGCCTATTTCTTCAGTGCCGACACTTCTATTATATTCTATGAACAAGAATCGGCAACAGGCCATGGGCCTATTTCTTCAGTGCCGACACTTCTATTCTATTCTAATAGCAAAGCGCTGTTCTTGGAACAACTAAGAGAGGCCCTTAGCGAAAAAAAACAAATCAGAAAGATCACAACGACGCAACCTGTTCTTTAAAACAAAATATAACCCGCAAACATCAATAAACGACTTGAGGCGAGCTCTGCTCAAACATTGGCACCAGATAGAAGGAGATGAGGATATTCGATCACTCTTCCCGATACCGCCAACCATCTCCTATAAACGGCATAAAAATCTGCGTGAGTTCTTGGTAAAATCGAACCTCGGAAAACATATTACAAAAAACGAAGATCAAGATATCTTAGTTAACATCTTTTGAGCATCAATAATAATAACTATATATGAAAAAGCATAGATTTGAGCGAACTAAAGAAAACGAAAGAATATCGGGCACTCAAACCAAGGAATAGATATATCACGGAACAAGGAAGAAATTCACACTTTTGGTTGAATGCTGGTGAAGTGGCGGCGGCAGACGACAGGATGGCTGGGGATCACGTAATTTGGTGTGGCTTCGGCGGTGTCTCAGTGCAAACTCTTGCATTCTTAAGACTTAAATTACCATAACATTGAACTTGCCCTAGACTAATCTTAATATTACCCCAACATAACTTATAACTAAACTCAGTTTAATGAGAAGAAATTTAATGAACGGTGGGTAATTTCCTACACTTTAAAGAGCTTAATACAGTAAAAATATTGATAATAAGAGCAGGAGCTGTTATGATGTTACTCAAGATACGAAACAAAACTACTATGCAAAAATAGAAAGTATCTGGCTTGTGGTATATGCAATTGAAATGCATATGAGTAACTAAAACAAAAGGATGAATAGAAAATGCACGCATAATAACAAAACCGTTAAGTCTCACTTGGTGCGGGATTTTCTAAAAAAACAACCAAGCGGGGCCAAAGGCACCTGGTCTCTTGGGTGTCCCATCCTTTACAAACTATATACCGTGTGCCACAACAGTGCCATAACACTCGGTGTGCTAACGCACTTTTCTGAAAAAAGGTGGAGGTTCTAAAAACAACAAGCGGGTGAAAGGCAGCTGGTCTCTTGCGTGTCCCATCCTTTACAAACTAATAGTTCATTTATGAGTACTCCCATCATACATTTTTGTCGACAAACGCAATTAAAAAAAAACTAAATTGCGGAAATTGTCCGGAAAAAAGACCCTGCAATCCAAGGGTGGGTCGTGCCACACTCAACGTGTTAATGCTTCTTCCTAGTCAACAATAGAATGCTTTCTGTTAGCTTGAGGAACCAAACTACGTTATTCTATCGACAGCGCAAAATTGAGTCAGTGGGACGATTTTCTACTTACGATTCTCCAAATCATAGGTGCTGCAAATCGCTACTAAGTCTTTCGCTAAGCTAACAAACCACATTATGTGCTTGTGGCATGAATTGTTGCGTCAATGGCCGCAAAAATACGAATGGGGATCTTCAAAATTTTCGGTAAGTTTTTTGTAATGTGCGACCATCCTTTATCATTCACATGTATAGGAATTGGAAAATAGTGCTGTTAGTTTTTTTTACTTCCAGAGCATGTTATAAGTTTATGCAAAAAGGTTACATGAGTCTGAAAAGAAGATAAATGATAGAATTTACAATGAATTAGTATTGCACATGAATCAATGGGGCCTCATCACGGCTCTAGATCCTGACGTATTGGAGAAAAACTTAATAGTTGAATAAATCAATGCCAACCACTTCATTAGAGGCTCTAAAAATCTTTGAAGCAAATGTGGCGCCTTTAAAATTCTGTCGTGATCTACGTTCATCTACATCGCTTGCTACATCGCTGGTTGGCAGTGTCTTTTCTGTCTTTAATTGGAATTTATGGGAGCCTCTGAAAACTGGTTCAATGCGGCCCCATGTCAGAACAGTTCAAGGAATTTGACTGAACTTTCAGTTCCGGTACAAAATTGGGTGTCTTGAAAAAAAAACTCAAGATTTCTCAATGGCTGAACTGAAGGGTTGCAAAACGGGGCCACCAATGTGGAGACCATACCGGGGCAGAGAGCACCACTCCAGGGCAGAAAGCCCCACTCCAGGGCAGACATCCCCACTCCAGGGCAGACAGCCCACTCCAGGGCAGACAGCCCACTCCAGGGCAGATAGCCCCACTCCAGGGCAGAAACCTGGGGACACTAACCACTACCTGGGGACACTAACCACTCACCTGGGGACACTAACCACTACCTGGGGACACTAACCACTACCTGGGGACACCCACCACTACCTGGGGACACTAACCAGTAACCACTCACTCGGAGGCACTAACCACACATGGAGGCATTTTAAAATCTTTGTAACGAATTTTGCAGTTAGATGCCGGGAGCATTTATAGGTGTTTAGGAGTTAAATTTCACTTTAGCTGGTCGTACCATTCGCCGGCTCAACGCCTCGGAGCGGGACAGCACGGTATGTTCAAAGTTCGGGAAAGATAGTTCCAGAAAGATGACGTTGCAGCCGGCCGAAGCCGGCTACTGTCACGGGAGCTCAGCACAAAGAACCTCTTGTCTCAACGGTTAGAACAGAACTCGACCGTTGGCAGTGTCGTTGCTCTGCTTTGTGGTTGGTTATAGTGCCCCAACAACCACACATTACAGGTACGGTGAAGAAGTTAACCACACGCATCTTTAACAGTTAATACAGATAAAGATACGTCAAACAAAGTGCGCTTGCAAAATGATCTTGATAGTTTAGTTTACTGGGCTGATACGTGGAGGGTGCGTTCTAATGCTGACTAGTGTGTTGTACTTCACCTCGACAAGTAAAATGAAATGAACTGCAAAATTACAGTATGAGAAGACATAGTTGCTGTGTGAGGGTAAAAATTGCAAAGTCCGAACCTAGAGTTTGGAAACGCTATTGCAAAAAGCGCTGGAAACGCGCAGAAATACAAAAATTTTAAGTTCAAATACGTACATTAAGGATTGTTCCGGGCTTAAAAGACAAGTATTGTGAAGAAAGATTAGAGATTAAGAAGCTTCCAAGTATTTGTTATCGACGTCTGCATGGCGACCTAATCGAAGTATGCAAGTATACTCATGGTTAAAACATCAGTCCCAGAAAGATAATGTGTGTTCTGACTCTAAATGCCTAGCACCATACGAACCTGGTAGAAGTCTAGTAGCTATTGCAAACTAAAGTCAATTTTGAAAAGATCTCGTCAAAGGACCAGTTTTTAGATCTTCTGTGAACAAGTCACGATAAGTACAAGAATCGGCGGCAGGCCACACCATGGGCCTATTCTTCAGCGCCGACAACACTATGAAACGATATGATACGATGACATACAATGGACGGATTGTAGATTAGTAAGGAATTTCCAGCTCATGAGACTTGTGGTATTTGCAATTTTCTCCTTCAGTTATAGACGGCATGAAAAGCCAACCACACATAAATCGCATTATCATGAGGAAATTAAGCATTGAGCAGCGTTTATCGTTGAGTTTGGAAGTAATTCGTAACATATTTGTCAAAGCTTGTGGGCTATTAATTGAGTTCGAAACCTGGCACCGCTTGATCGTCTCGAAACTAAGTTAGCAAGGAATGCGGTTTGTTCTCTCACATTTTGGATTAAAATAAAGAAACCAAATAGAAAAATTATGACTGTTGGCCGGACACAAAAATCGTGTTCCATGGTTCAAGTACTTATAGCGTTCTTCTATCATTTTTTCTTCGTAAGGCTGCCGGTTCGTGATGTACTGGAACACGTGGATGTCAGGCAGCGACATTAGCTCTGTGACCGAGCCCTTCTACGAGGCTTTCGACCGCTGCTCCAACCTCAACTGCACGTCGATTTGTACCGCTTGGGGTAAGTCAAGCTTCACGAGTGCGTTCATTGTTGTTGCCAGGCCCTAAATGGTCAGATAAAATCTATCATGCCTAACTTGCCGCTGTATTGCCTAACTCCTTCCTTCCTACACAAGTTGGCGTTCAGTTCGAATTTCTACGATATTTATTTTTATGGAGAAGTAATTTATTGCTTATTAATCAGATTTGCCACATATATTATCGTGTAAACACAACAATGGTGAATGATATTATTGATAATACAAAATCCTCAGGAACTAATGATACCAGTGACAAGTTTAAACTTATGAACCTACAAGCTTAAGGTGAACAGCTTTAGAAATGCTAATCTAGTCGAAAGTAAAAACTTTAATATCAACAAAAAAAACTATATTATTCATTTTAAGTAATAAATCAAGTTGAATTGATATAAATATATACTTATATAGTTTTGGTAGTCATTCTTTGTCAAAAGTTTTTGAAATTTCGAAAATCAGCCCCACCTGACCATGGAAAATATTGATGAACTTCGACATGTCAATTGGTTCACATTAAAAAAAGCTGCAAATTACGTTCCAAATCTAAGAACTAGCCGAATTAGGAACCTTCAGATCGAGGGAGGTGGTGTAAATGTAAAATCTCCATATTCAGGTCACTGCGCTGGATTATCTATGTTAGCCAGTGATTTGAAAATAGAGTCGTTGGTAGAACTTGAAAGGGGAGCGTCTACAGAAATTAATTTCAATAGTTTATTTCTTATTAATACTTTTTGTGTAAAATAAAGTCAAACTTACTCAGAAATCAAGTAAGAAAAGAAAATGTACAAGTTTAATACCCTGTAGATGTAAATCAACGGAAAATTTGTAGATCTTCTTGATACCGACTGGTGCAGTACATTGCCAATATATGTAACATCGAATGCACAAAATATTGGCATTTAATTAATTTTCATTTACCAACGAAAATTATCTAGATATGTTTATAAAAGCATCAGAACCATTTTTTAATTATATTACAGCACCAATTTAACAAACTTGAATTAAACATATTTTGTTAAAACAGCATTCGTAAGAAAAACAAAATGCTATAATATAACATATATTAATACTATAATGAAATCTTTTTGAACATTAAGAAAACTTGGTTTGAGAAATGTTGAACTTGGCTCATTAATACATTATCTTAGGGTGGATCGTTTTTTCAACTTATGAAGTTCGCATTCACAATAGTGCGGAGAAGTTGTGGATGTGCGAAAAAATGATATGTGCAAAATTTTAGACCGCTAGACTCACTCTTTCATGATTCGAAGGTCGTTTGAAATTATAAAACATACGAAAAAATAATAAGCATATGCAATTTTCAATTCTTTTATACAATTAATTATTAAATAATAATTTTTAATTATGTGTAATTATTTTATGAAATTATTTTTTCATTTCACGGATGTTGATGATGCCTCCTGTTTAAACAAATACTTGAGTATTAAAAGAGTATTAGTCATTTTTGGAGTGACTCTCCAAAAATATATAATCATAATAATAGTAAAAACACATGAAGGTGATAATATAGAACTCTATAAATCGGAACATGTACAATAGAGATAATATAATGATTGTTTTTACCTTGCGACTCTCAAATAACTAAAATCATTATTTCGGGCAAAATGTTAAAATATAGACATATTCTCTACCCTCACATTTTTTTAAATTTTCTTATCATTTCCTTATCATTTTCTATTAATGAAGATGATGAGGTAGAGCTTTGAAACTTGAACTATATGTTCTAAAGACGTTTTTATGATGATTTTTGCCCACTGTGACCTTTAAAAATCAAAGCTACATTTTTAAGAAATTTTTCATTAATACGCTATTTTTTCATATTTTCGACAATTTCAAACGACCCTGAATCATGAAATAATTAACTTAAGGGTCTAATTACTTCCTTGACTCACTGAAACAATTTTCCTTCTTAAACTAGTCCCTAGTTTAAGGAGGAAAAATACCTAGTCCATAAATACAGGCAGATTTCATTTCCAGACATACACGTGAAGCTTTAGACAAAATAATCAACAATAGATTATTATACAAACACCTCACTATTCAAAACACCCACAGTGCAAGACTACATGGTTTTAGGAAACACAGAGGGTCACGTACAGTCGTACAGCACCAGCTACATTCCCGAAACACTCGTCATACTCTCAGCACAAAAACATGGGGTAACATGGGGCAGCGAGCCCACTGCGGGTTTCTAGCTAAGTATGGCAGATATTGGTCCGTGTTCTCTACCGCCGGTCGACAGTTTCACTGGGATGAAGTGTACGGATTTACGTTTTGCCAAGTGTTTGCGTTATTAGGTTATTTGTGAATAACTGTTTTAGCCCAGATAAACATTTTTTTTGCTGCTAAATAAAACTGTTTTCGATTACTGTAGATGAAGCTTTTGAAATTACTGTGAAATATATTTTGAAAGTAATATTTATAAGGATAATTTTGAGATCAAGTTTAGACTATTAGATTTTAAAATAAAATGTTGATACGATATAAATTTAAATGAATACCTAGTGGGGTAACGGGCCCACGCGTGTCACGGGGCAAGCGCCCATGGTGAAGTCTTGTGTTATACATCATTAGATTTGTCTCAATGACCTTTTCAAACTATGACTAGCTTTTTGAATTGCAAATTACACTTCATATTAAATTACACTTCGAGTTATTACAAATTACACTTCATATTAAATTACACTTCGAGTTATTGACTCTTGCTTTGCCAAAAGTTGATTTCAGTCAACACCAATGAGCCAAAAGTTTATGAGTTTTTATGGTGTTGGCTAAAATCACGATTATGTGCGAATTCTCTGCACATAATATCTGGATTATGGACGAAACTAGATCGAAGTTTTTTTTTTCTGATCAACTAAATATATTTTTTCTAGTCAAGGATACATTTTTTCATGTCAAGGGCGAATTTTTTATCGCAAGAACTTATTTTTCAAGTCAAGGATATATATTTTTATGTCAATGAAATATTTTTCTTCACGTCAGTGAAGAAAAGCCAAGAGTAGAAGCCAACCGTATATTTTTTTAAGTTGAGGATATGATTTCTTGAGTTGTTAATAAATGAATGAATATCATATTTTTTATTACATTTTTCTTATTTTTAACTGTAAAGTGTTGTTTTATCATTTTTAAACGAAAAACATGCAATTGTGGTAGAGGGACCAAGGGTGGGCGCCTTGCCTCAAGCCCATGGGCCCATTGCCCCAGAATTGGGGCAATGGGTACATTTTGACTTTTTTTTTACAAAATAGTGTTTCATTAAAAATTGAATAACTCTATAGGCGTCAAATTCACATCATACATTCTCATTAGTTGAACCTTTAAACAAAACAAAAAACCATCTCGTATCAATTAAAAATTCATAAAAAATGTAGTTTAAAAAAAAGGGGGGGGGCGCGCTCAGTAGACTCCTGCGTCTCGAAATAATTTTCTCGAAATGAACCGGGACAGACGAAACGAGACGAGAAAATTCCGGGAAAAAAATAACGGGACAGGGGGTAAAATTTGTCCCGGAATAAACGTATGAACCGAGACAAGACTTCTGTCCCGGACTTTAAAACTTGTGTCCCGGTAAATTATGAACCGGGACGAGACAGACTGATTTGAAACGAGACATAACGAGACGAGACGAGATTTGTCTTAATTATTTAAGACAAAACAAGTTTTTCTATTACGATACGAATCATTTCGAAAACATGGGTTAAAGAATGACAAGTTAGCCTTTTATTGCTAATAGGGCCATAGACAGTTACAAGTTAAATTGAGTTAATTGCAGATTTAGCAAAATTTGTCTGACTAACTGACATGGCAGTTAATTAGTGGTCCGACAAACACCGCAAACCTGTCGATGTATGCATGGCTGGTAAAGCCAACGTACTTAATCATTTTTTCATTAGCGTATTCACTGAAGAGGACTTGAACAGTATTCCAGCTATTGAGGAGCGCCCAGTCGGCTCTAAATTAACAAGCTTTGAAATACAAGAAGAGGAGGTTCTCAAGCGCCTTATCGCTGTAAATCCAAACTAGTCATGTGGACCAAACGGCTTCCACCCCAGATTACTCAAAGAGTTAGCAACTGTCCTAGCCGGCCCTTTGACGTTACTTTTTAAGTCACCGACATGTGGAACAGCCTCCCTGATAGCAACGTTGACGCTCCGAGTATGAACATCTTCAAAAACAGACTAGACGAAGCCATGCAGGAGCATATGTTCAGTCTTAAAGTGCCCAGCAAGTTACGGACCCAGAGGCAATAAGTCCAGCAGCTATCTCAATCAATCATTCCAAAGGCCGGATCCCCTGTGAATCAAGTCACGAAAAGTTCAAGAATCGGCAACAGGACATGGGCCTATTTCTTCAACGCCGACGCTTCTATTCTATTCTATGGCTGAGTATTGAGTCAAAAATGTTACTCTTTTAAGTCTTAACTAAGGCTTCGATGGCACTCACGGGAATCGTACGAATGTGAGTCGAGTTTATTAGGGAGCGCAGCCCTGGGTAACAAAATTGACTCGTAAACAGGCCCTGGGCCCAACGCCATCCATCAGCATGCAATAACTACACATAGCCTCAGATCAATGAGCTGTGGGTAACTCCGGCTAACAGTAAATCCGCTTTGCACAACACAGCCACTGCTTCACAGCGCCGGAGCGCAACAGTCCCTACCTCAACAGGCGGCGCAGGTTAGGTTAGGTTAGGTTACGTTAGGAGTAGCTGTTGCGGTAGGGCCTGTTGCGCTCCGGCCAGTTGTGCTCCGGCCTATATGCGCTTCGGCCTGTGACTGAACGGCGCTGTTGTGGTGGGCGCTTTGTGTCGAAAGCCGTGAAGATGCCCGGCTGCGTTACGCTCGGGAAGGTATATGAATCGCACTGTGGACTTGGGCTATGCTGACCTCTAGCTATCCACCCCATAGGGAGTAGGGACGCAGTGTCTAGATTAGTCGGCCAATTAATAGACAGTGGAGTGGAGTCCTGGTAGGATATTCCTAATAATACTAATAAAGCTAGTATTAGATTATCTCTGCCTTTAGTAAAATTTTGTGCTACGCCTCCAGGAAATCTTCACAATTGCGCAGTTTCCTGAATTGTTTTCAAACACTTGGGCTTGTTTAACGTTATTTAGATAGGATACACATGGATATTTCGAGTTCTTATTTGAAGATCAAACTATTATATTTTTTCCAACTCAAATTTTGTTGTCATTTAAAATGTTGTTGATATTTCTTTCCAAAATTTTTTGTTGAAGGAGATTGCTTAAGGCAAGATCGATGAATCTGATTCTGTGATTGAGCTGGAGGCAAATCAAAGTCTGTCCAGTCAGCCAATGTCACCAGCTACAGCTAGTATGGCCTCCTCCAAACCATCATAGAACACAATTTTTGAAAAAAACGTGTTTTTCAGTTTTTATTTGCCTGTTATGATTAAGTACCATATTAAACCACATGTATTCGTAGCAAAAATCATTTCAATTGCCGAGCTCCAATCAGACTAGTAAAAAGATACGTATCAAGTTATTATATAAATGCAGAGGTGGGCAGTAGCGCGCTACATGTAGCGGCCGCTACATTTTCAGTAGCGGTAGCGGTAGCAGCGCTACATTTTCAGTAGCGGTAGCGGCGCTACATTTAAGCAATTGTAGCGGTAGCGCCCGCTACACATTTAAGTAGCGATATGAGGTTTTGCCGCTACAGCGCTACCGCTACATTTATAGATAAAGCCTTTAGATTTTACCTAATTGTATTTAAAAACCAGCATGATACATACATAATATAAATTACAGAATAAAACTGTTTGAAATATTTCGGTGTAATGTTGTCAACCTCAGCTTGTTACTATATAGTGTCAACATGTTTGTTGTTACCAGAGGTGGGCAGTAGCGCGCTACATGTAGCGGCCGCTACATTTTCGGTAGCGGTGCGACATTTAAACCATTGTAGCGGTAGCGGTAGTGCCCGCTACATTTAGAGCATGTAGCGGCCGCTACATTTCAAAGTAGCCCTGCCCAGCTCTGTATAAATGTATGACGGTAAGCCAAAGTTTACACCACATCAATAATTGATTAGTCTCGTTATGTCTCGTTAAAATGGCTATAAATTCCGGGAAATTTTAAGGTACCTATTTTAACCGGGATGTCTCGTCTCGTCTCGGTATCGTCCCGGAATTCCTACGGAGGACTGAAAATTGTCCCGGTTTTTAATACGAACCGGGACAGAGCCTGTTGTCTCGTCTCGTCTCGTCTCGGATAAAAAAAATACCAAACGCAGGAGTCTAGCGCGCTGCCCCATGTTGCCCTACCATTGACATAGTGGGCCGCGAAGTGACCACGGCCTTCGACAAGGTTGGGCGCACCAGACTACAATATAAATTCATACAACTCAACCTCACCCGTTCTTTACAAAAACACTTTCAGATTACCTTGTAGACAAAACAGCATCTATCAAAATAGGTTCTTCTTCTTGTCTAACGATATAGCAGATGAATGATGAAAGTTCAAGGGTATAATCTTAATTATTAAATGTAGGTGTACAGTAGGCACGATTTATTACAGCAGCAATGAAGGTAAGTTACACGACACGCTCGAAAGTGAATCTAGCTCGTGTCGGAGAGTAGGAATGAGCGTTGAAGTTAGGGAGGTCTCTCTCTACAACTGCCTTCGTGGTGAGCAAGAATAGCTTAAATAGAGTGCACCGTACTGACGGCATAAGTGACGTAAGAAAGGCTAATGACGTCACGGATGTTAACGTTCTGACAATCTCTACAGCTTCTACACCCACGACCTCCCACCACTATTACACGATACAAACTGCGTAGCTTTTGCAGATAGTATAACACAAATAATTTATCAGTGGACATTACCCACACAACCACGCAGCAGTACAAAGACAACACGCCGTACAACAGATAAACGCCTTCGAAAACAAGTGGCTCATTAGGACGAACGCAAATAAATTTAAAATCATCCCCATCATTTGAAAAACACCGATATTTTCATATATAGTACCCACTATATAAACAGGAACAAGAGAACAGTATTTAGGATTACATTTCACCACCTACGGCTACAGCTCATGAATCACAAAACGAAAAACAATGGCCTTACAAATCTACGCACGGTACACAGATTTTCCACCTCCCACTCAACAGAAAACGCACTTTAAATTTCGTCTTTGTTAGATCATAATTAATTTACCTCCCAAAACCGTCACACACCCAATCAAAATCATTCACATCTAACCTGCAGACAGTCTACAACAAAGCCCTTCGCTTCATTACAAACACGCTGGTCTGACTTCATATACTCCCCAACACTACACGAACTATGCGATATTCCCACAAAAGCACAATCTTTCGCAGTCAAACCTTCAACTTCACCTCTTCAATCATGTAGCATTCCGCCCAGACGCAATAACAAGGCAACATCAGCTATTTATAAGCTTCAATATATACGCATTAGGTCCCCCGCCCCAACAATGTACACACAACCACACCCCAACCAATAACACTGTAACTGTAGGTTAGTTGATGTAGGCTTCCGGATGCAAATATCCAACAACCACTTATCCACACACCACCTACACAAAGGGTAGTCTGAGATTGGTCGTCACCTGTAATCCAACACGCTCATGTGCAGTCACTCATATATTCAACTCTCATTCTATCTGTCAGGAGAGGCAATATTAAGCGCTACCTGACTAATAATATATGTTGAACCTGGACAGGGATTTGTTGACTAAGTGAGTGAGGGATATGTAAAGACACTTTTCTCCACAGAACTTATTATGATACGAGGTGATTATAAGTAACAAATTAATTACAGAGGTAGAGAAAAGTAGACCACTACGACCATCAGGTCGAGGTAATTCTAACAAAGTGCTAACTACTTGGGGGGGAGGTGGAGGGCTTATTAAGGTGCTCAGTACTTTTATAGACTCACTACTTCCGCCCACAGTGCGGTCTTGCTCTGCACGTGATCATGTCTAGATAATGATTTAGTGTCTAGAACTTTTCCGCGTCTAGTGAGTACTGCGTCTGGAATACAGATGATCTGATCTTATAATATAATTATAATGAATAGAACGAGACGCCTGATCGATACCGGAAACATTAGAACGACACAAACGGAGAGAAAAAATCCATCGAGAGTAAAGACGAGACCGAAGAACTACAGACAACCCAGCAATTCTCAACAAAACTTATGCTCTGAGTCTCGAGCAACTTACCACCCACATAATCACCATTATTATTGTTATCAACATCATCATCACCAGCATCATCGCCCTCGTCGCCATCATATCATCTTAAAAAAACAATGAAACACAGAGCGGAAAAACGAAACGCTTCAAACAAAGAGTACGTATTATTTATATTGTTTCTTAACAGTACTCAAACTTATTAATAATGTATTATAATGAACCATTTCCCTCCCATCACTCCGTTAAACTTTCCAAAGCCCTGACGGCTTATCTCTTCCCCTCTCCAACCCCAGTCAAACCCCTAACACCTATGTAACAAACCTAATTATACGCTATTTTCCCCTGTCTGTCTCCTACTGTCGTTTAAATTTCCCCTCCCTCTTCCTGGCCACTCTGTTCCACCTCTTGCTCTTTTCCATAATTTCCTAGTGGCACCGAAGCAGCAGTTGCAGATCGTCATGTTGTAGATTGTATACAAAAATATTGAATATTGAATATAATTTCAATAGAAGATGAAATGAGAAAGGATTGACTGGAAAATGAGAAAGGATTGACTACCAGAAACTTGGAACAAAATTTATTCAAGTTCGCAGGAAAGATTCACGGCTGGCTTGTTTATCCATGGCTGGCCACAACATCACATCTGCAGGTAGACAAAACCAAAGTTGAAAAAAATCGGTTGAATAAAGTAGATAGCACAATAAATCACAGTGATCAACAAAAGTCGGTGGAATTCACAAAGTATTAACGGTCCAGTCCCAAAGGATCATCCAGTTTTTGAGAAATTGGCTGGGAGCGAGGTAAGCTAGGCTCTGGCCAAGAATCAGGCCTCACCTCTGAAGTCTCCGTAGCTTCAAGGAGTGTAGCTTCTAGGAGTGTAGCGCCACCGTGACCACAGCTGCCGAGCAGGAGAACTTCCGAGCTCCAGGTAGGGGAACCACGCTCTCGTCGAACCACCACAACGCCAGATCAAGAGGAGAGCAGGACCACGGCCGAGGTAAGATGCTGCAGGTATGCCTTCCAAAAAAACTGCTAGGCAAACACAGGTGAAGCGGGAGCTCCGTGCGGTTAGGCTTTTTTTGTACTGATTGATCGATACGAAGCATTTACTAATAATTTAAATCAGTTAATCGAGGTAAAATTATTGACCATGCGTCTGACTCCATGTTGTATTCCAGGTACAGGAATGCCAGGGCTACTCTTCAAGAACTCAGCCCCGTTTTTGGGAACTGCGACTACTGTGACGCCCAACTACGTCTGCTGGTTTCCGGAGTGTGCTTGAACCATGTAGCATCGATATTGCCTGTGGTAGTTCGGAGGTACCTGAACCCTCGGTACTGGCTGTGGTACCTCGCGTATGCCTGAGCCACGTACAGTCGATTGTGGCTGTGGCTCCTTCAGGTGTACCTCAGCTATGTACCCTCCATTCTACTCATGGTACCTCTCGCGCGTATACCTGAGGCAAATACTGTCGGTGTTACCGGTGGCTCCTTGCCCGCAAAGCTGAGTTCGCCCACATCGTTTCTGTTGTTGTCGTTGCTCCATGGGTAACATATTTATTTATTCAAACTAATGAGCAAGTCCTGAACAAGTCTCCTATTTCTACAAAGGCGAAATGATTCTTTTAATAAAATGTTGCCCGTATCAGAAATAAATTCCCGTGAGGAGAAATAGAATATCAATAGCGTTGCTCTGCCAGAGAAAAACGCTTATAGTTAACATGTTATCTGTAAAACAAAAACGGCGCTGCCTATTTAATGGAAAGCTCTTTCAGGCAACGCTACTTCAAACCAAGTTCGAACCTTTGCACGTGACAAAGTTTGTATTAGACTAACTTGACAAGTTCAGTCTTAACTTGATTTTATAAAGAGTTCACGCCTTCCACCAAGTCCATTCTACCGACCACACCTCAGTTTCTTAACCCTTAAATTAAAACTGAATCACCGTAGTATAACATTTCAAGTTTCACCACCTCTCTATATATTAATCTTCATAAGATAACTGATCACCGTCCTATAACCTTTTAAAGGCAAATGCCTCACCATATTTTAACCTCGCTTATATCACTGCGCAACCGTATTATTACCAATTTAAGGTAATCGCATCACCAAATACGTAATAGTGATGCGAACCTTTTTTGAATTAAAAGGATAAGCGCATTATGACATTTTTGTTCAAAGAACAACTCTATATAACCATCACCTTCTTAAGAAACCCCATCACGGTTTTATTGCCTCTTGTGCGCAAAAATCTTATTACAATATTATACCAATTAATAAAAATCACATTACAGTATTATAGCCTTTACTAAATAATTATATCAGCGTATTTTAACTTTTATTAGATAAAGAATCGCACCGCCATATTATGAGCTGCATTATTCAACCACATTATATTATTAAGATTCAATTAGGTAATCGCGTAACCGTATTGGAACCGTTAAATGGTAATCGCATCACCGTATCAGCCAACGTTTCATCACCACGGCAAAGACAATTTTAAAGCGCACTCAATTGACCTAGACCAGCGGTTCCAAAACTTATGCAGGCTGGCGCCCCCTTGGCTCCCCAGTGAATTCCTAGCGCCTCCCCCCTACAGACACAAACGGAAACAAATACCTCTTTCTTGATACTTGGTATGCTGCAATTTGAAAAGAGAAAGGTTAATCACAAGTGTGTATTTCACAAATAAAACCCAATTTAGTGAGGGGGTGTACTTTAGGGTGTTACTTACGTAATATATATTTTTTAGCAATTTTAACTGTTTCAGCACTAGAAGCCCAGTAACTGGATTATCAAAATATAGCTACGTAGCGACTTAATTGTGGCGTAAGTGCAGCTATGAAGACCCAACTCTAGAAAGGTTAAAAAACCCAGATCTGGTTGCGCCCCAATTTCAGAGCGCGTCCATTCCACCCAATCACTCACCCAATCGATCATAACAATCCCATCGCTTTTGCGGGTGTCACGGTCAATTCTAAAGGCCGGTCCAGACGCTGCGTTTTCACCACCTTTTGTCTGCACATTTCAGCACGTTGCAGATAAAACGTTGCATGTGGACTGGAAATCTGCAGAGTTTTGAGTCCTTCGGGAAGCCGGCACAGTTGAGGCGATATCTGAGGTAGAGAGCATAGATTTCTTTCAACTGTGCGGACAATTCGGTGGACGATAGCACGGTTTCCCAATTCATTCAGCAGAGGTTTTGGAAGTATTTCTCCGAAATTATTGCATTGTATGAAAGTTTCTCCTGCGTTTGGCGTGTCAAATCCAAAGATTACAGTGACAGGAATAAAGAAGGGGAGGCCTATTAGAGTTCAGTGGACAAATTGCTGCAACCGCTAAGAGAGAAATAGTTGTAGAAAAATCAATTCTTTGAGGAGTGTTTGCCGTAAAGTGGTGATAGTGCGGTTCTCATACAAGTATTTTCTTTGATGATATGCAGTGACACTAATTCAAATGAATAAAAATATGTATTTATATCCATTCTCAATTAGTTCCGCCGATCAATAGTGTCAATAAACCTACTCCATGACGATATAATGCAAAACTTAGCTAAATATACAAATATCTCTGCACCGCGTGGACGCTCTAAAGATTGCTACCTTCTCACTCCGTCTCAAGACTGCGCAGATCAAAACGTATGCGTCTGGACCGACGTTAAAGCGCACCAATTCGATCTTGACGAACACGTACGCTGCTTCGGTAGGGGTCGCACCCTCGTTTTTAAACGCACTCAATCGCTATTGACCATCGAGTGTCCTTAGTTGGCATACTTATTTTGTGGGCCCCCATTGACCATTAATTGATGATCAATGATGGCCAACTTATGAATAGCCAATTAATAGGCTTCTCTTAATTAAGTATCGTGCCCTAATATATTGAAGCGCGCCCCAACATACTAGTAAATAAAAACTATTTGAACTATCTTCAATGAAAATTATGCTGCCGTGAAAATTTTAATAGTTCTATGCATTTCAACCAATTAAATTGAGCAAACATTAAACATCCGATTGAAAACGGGAGTTTTCTGGGCTGTCAGGGTATTTATTGAATGGTTTTCATTTACATAGCGATATATTGGGGTATTTTATTCTTAATATAGCATGTATTTTGGAATAGTTATAAGCCGTAGATTCGACAGTCGGCAACAGAAGCATACATATAGCCTGCATTTAATATGTCCGGTAAATAAAATTACCTTTCTCGCTAAATGTGATTGTTCAATGTGACCGCCTGCTACGATCTTTAGCGCCGATGAAACGCCTTGAATTTTTATTAGGTTTAATGCTATCTTCATTTTGGAACTGCATCACATTATTGCAGAAGAGTGTTACACTAAACGGGACTTTTATTTATTATCCTATCATTGCCTTCAACTCTTAAATTCCTGTCCATCACGATCACCATACTGACGTTAGAGAGCCAATCGGTTTTCGGTATCTACAAAATCAGATGATTATTATAAGATGGCAGAATTTTCTTGTTTATATGCGTAAAATTAATGACCAGAGAATGTAGTTTCAAGGAGTCCGAAAAAATTTAAAGAATTGTTTGACTCCTTGAAAATCAGATAAATGAATGTAAATTTATTTAATTATGGTTAATGAGATGGCAGTGGCCAAGCATTTTCGCAGTAGAATTCTTCTACTTATAAACTTTTGACAGCAGATTGAAATAACGATCGAAGATAACATCAATATCGACCTTATGTTCGATCAGACATTGATGCAACTGATTACTTTTTAATTATTAGATGTATATAAATTTTGTCAGGATATAACAGCGGTGTGTGATGTGTACAGTATATGCTGGCTCGAAACCAAAAATTTACGAATTTCAAAATGTTTGACCTCAGGAAAGCTGCTTCTCTGCATGAAAACAAGGTGTACAAAATTTCAGGACGATAAGGAAACATCGATCTAAATTTTAAGATATTGATTTATTTTAATTAATTATAAATTTTATTTAATTAATCATACAAAAAAGTCGATTTATTATTTAGTTTGAGATTTTAACTTATTCAGATCTCATCAAGCAGCTATAAATCAAAGATCACTTTGATATATGGATGTTAACAGGTTGAACATCCCAATAAACTGAAAAAATCTTCTTACGTTTCTTACGTGAATTACAATACAAACTGCATTTGATATAAAATTAATACATCAGATACTGTTATTACCTCTCGATTTCATTTCAATTCATAACAATGAACATTAATGGAATAACACATATAATAATATGACATCATAAGAAACGAAAAAAGCACTAAATTTCTTGTTTAAGGGAATATTGAACCGGGTTGAAACATGATTTGAAAGAGCACCAAACATTTGAAAGAGCACCAAACGACGGGTGGGCTAGGCACTGTCAGCGAGTTTCAGCTGTTAAAGTTCAGCTGCCGCATTTAATAAAGTTACTTCAACGAGCAAGGCAGATGAATATACACTTTTCAATCGAATGTGTGACTTGATCGAGTGACAAACGGTTACACATACAAGAAGATCTAATTAAGTGAAGTATTTATGCATGGTATATACGAAAAAAATAGTGGTGGCAAAAACCATCTGCAAATGAATCAGGACCAGCTGAACTAGAGATCCAAGTGAAGCTTGGATGATCCCAATTAGGGTTTCAGAGTTAGTCTAGCGCTAGCCAATGGGTCCACCGCCGCTCGGACGCAACCGAACCTTGCCAAGGGAAGCGACTGAAACGCGATAGACTCTTAGACATATACTTAAGGGGGGGGGGGGGTCTAGCCTACAAGTCGTAAATTTGGCATTTTCAGGTTTTATACTAATCTTAAAGCTTACATTCTGCCCTATCCAACGGTACCATTACCATCTCTGTACGTTGATTTATGCGTTCAGGACAGATCATGAAAGGGGGGAGGGTGGGGGAGTTCTTTAACAAATTAGATAGGAGGTAATTCGGTTCCCAGCACTTTAAATACAGTGTCTGCTTGAGGTGCACCTTAGTTACTTGTTTTGTCTCATCTTAAAGCTGACATTCTGCTCTATCCAACGGTACACTTACCATCTCTGTACGTTTATTTATGCGTTCAGGACAGATCATGAAAGGGGGGAGGGTGGGGGAGTTCTTTAACAAAATAGATAGGATTTAATTCGGTTCATAGTACTTTAAATACTGTGCCTGCTTGAGGAACAGCTTAGTAATCCGCCTGGCTTCGCAAGAGGAGGTGTGCATGCAGTCGCTCTCACCATCCTTAGTGGAATCGAGCTCCAATAACGTTTAGTTTCGTATCCTTGCTACATTGAGTGCCCATTGCAATGCGCGCGGGACTTTGTCGGGCTGTACTGAACATTCACACTTATTGTCACGGCAAACCTATCTCCTCCTAGAGTTTTAAAGTTACAGCTATGAGACATACACCATTCGATTTGTATAGACCATACCTATCGAGTAACGAAGCCATTTTAGCACATTTTCTCATTTATGGAAAAAATGCACTATTAATTGTGCTGTTGTTGTTGTTGACCCTCCCCGCCTCGCTTCACGGCGCGAGGCGGGGCCTAGACCCAATTCTGGGGCCAGCCAAGTCGGCCGCCCCAGCGGGCCAGCAGCCCTGCAGCGTTTACGGGGTCCGCCCAAAGGTCACCCACCGACAGGGATGTGGGCATTTCAGGGCAGGAGAAAAGATGAATGGTGTCGTGCGTGTTGGATAGACAGAGTGGGCAAAGTGGAGAAGGGTGTGAGGCAGGGTCTATTTTATTTAGGTGTGAGAGAAGTAGCTGTTTTAGTAGGTATGAGAGAAGAGCTCCTGTCCCCCCCCCTTCTACAGGAGCTGTACCTGTCGTCGACGCGCCCCGTGAGCGCCCTGGAGATGCGGCGCGATCTGCTGCAGTGGGAGCCTGCGCTGCAGCTCGCGCGTAAGCTCGCGCCTGCGCAGATACCTTACATCGCGCGCGAGTACGCCGCGCAGCTTGAGTTCACGTGAGTCTTGGTGGGAGATGGGAGCTGAAATACTAGCCATTAGATGATTATGCCCATATATTGAGATATTGATACAAAATCAATTAACTTTTAATGTTCCAACAACTCATTATTCACACGAGGTAAATTCAATATACGTGCACATCATTCAGTAATCCAACAATTTTAAAACAAAGAATAGTCCACAAATTGCTTTAAAATTTTTATTAAACTTTTACATTTTTAGTAAACTTGCAATTTAAGCTTACATGTGACATAAATTCTTTAATTTGTTCAGTAATAATTGAAGACATTAGATTAACAATACAATATATATCATACAATATTAAATACAATATATCACACAACAATACATGGCGGCAGAGGTGACCACCCGGGCGCCCTGACGCACTACGAGCGCGGTATCGTCAACTCCCCCGACGCGGAGGACCACAACGCCGCCTGTAAAGCGGGCATCGCACGCACGGCGCTCAGGTGTGGTGACTGTGGTCCTTTATAGTTTAGGACCACATTGTTTATGCATTGTTTATCCAAAGGCTGTTGCAGCGTGGATAATTGGTGTGTGATGGGTGGTTCGTCGGTGTAAAAGGTCTGTTCGTCATTGCAAATGTTCGTCGTTCAAAAAATTTTGTTACTCGTTCCGAAAGGTTGATTCATCTTTTCCAAAAGTTCGTCGTCTTAGAAAAGTGGTTCGTGGTTGCAGAAAGTTGGTTCGTTGGGTCAATGGTTGGTTCATAGTTAAAATTGGTTAATTAGTTGTTCCAAAATGTTCTTTCGTCGTTTCAAAATATTTGTTCGTCACTAGAGAAAGTTGGTCCCTCGTTACGAAAGGTTAATTCGTTATTCCTGAAGGGTTGTTCGTTGTCTCAAGTGATTAGTTCGTTTCTGCAAAAATGTGTTTCATCGTTCCAAAAAGTTGGTTCGTTTTTCCAAAATATTTCTTCCTCATTTCCAGAGGTTCTTTGTCGTTCCAATTCATTATTTATGTCATCCAAGGAAGGTTCAAGAGCGTACGTGGTTTCTGGTATTTTTCTGCAATTTTAGTGCAACGGAATTTAACAAACATTAAATTAAGGACACTCTGACGTAGGCATGAGTGTGTCAGAGGATACAAGATCAGAAAAGTTCTACGCCTTTTGAATGAGTTGGCAATAATTTATTTTTAAGTATCGATGTTTCAATTTGACAATGATATAACAATTATATATATGAATTAAGTGCAGAAAAAACACCATGGACGTTAGAATGAAAACAATTTAGAAGCTAATTTCCCGGCTGTTGACGGGAGAGGCGGAAGTTCTGTTTGAGCGAAATTCAGTAATGAAATGTCAAAAATATAAATTGTAAAGCTCTTCAGTATATAGTGTGAGATGTCAGTATATATTAAAAGGTGTCAGTAAATATTCACCACAGTATATATTCACAGTCAATATATGATCACCACAGCATATATTCACCACAGGTGTGGTGACATAAGGCGAGGCGTTAACATCGCAACGGAGCTCAACAGTAAAGCGCTGAAGCGAGAGTGTGCTGATATCTTAGAGTCCAAGAAGGTATTTGTACCTCCTGTTGTTTCCGGGCACATTGTATAGCGACTATTAACTACTGAATTCTTACTTAAACTAATTTTACTACGTTATTTGTCGATGTGTTTTTAATACGTTAAGTACGGCTAAAATTTTTCATGATGTGCATTTTCACTGCACTATTTTATAAAAAGGACATTTTCAGTGCACTATTTACAATTCGCTTATTACAGCATTTCACAGAATGAAATTGTTTATGCTTCACTTGTACTGAAAAGATAGTTCTTTTTCATTATACAATTAGATCCACGGTATTTTCTATCACTTCATACTACTGCATTTCAATGGCATAAGAACGGCTTATTTTTCATCGAACACTCAAAATTATATTTAAAATTCAATAAATCATAAAAACTCTTAAATATTCCGTTCTTCCATACCCAAATTCACCTATCAAATTTTTCAAATAATTCTACTGTAATTTGAAATAAATTTCTGAGTCTTTAAATCTTGCAGCAATATGTAGAGGCCGCAACGCTGTACGAGGCAGCAGGACAGTACGAGAAAGCAGCAAGTCTATACATCAAACTCAAGAATTGGAGCAAAGTTGGAGCCTTGCTACCCAACATTGCTGCTCCTAAGCTACATCTCCAGGTGACATTGCATGTTACGAACTCTTGCTAACTAACTTTTCAGCTTAGGATGAGTTAGGATGCATGAAAGTTAGTATCTTGAATTAATTTTCAAGTTCAATTGCAATTTCCACGATTTTTCAGCATTCAAATTACCAACAAAAATATAATTGGCTTAACAAGAGAGCCCCACAAGGCTTCCTTCATCCCAGGTTAGTTTGGGCTGTCACAAATTTATTAATTCTCTTGGTTCTTGTTTGGCGTCATTCGTCCAGTTTCAAAAACGTGAATCATTCTTCGTCAAGTGTCATCTGTTAGGCATCCAAAATAAATTAAAATATGAAGTTCATGGATAATGCATACTTCTGGGATGTAGAATTAATTAGTCACAGCACAAATTTTAATTACTACAGCAATTGACAATTCATAAGGCATCTTTTTTTTACTATTATAAGTTTCCCAATTAGAACCAATACACTTGATCAGAGGAGACAACTATATAGAAGAATGTTAGTATTATAGTTCTATGTTCTTTCATTTCATATACACAAAATTTGAACTATCTACATAACCTTAATACTTTTTTAAATTACGTAATGGCGAAAGAAAGTGGTTCACTTTTATTAGTGTTTAAAATAAAAATACATTAATTATACAAGCTTGACGTATTACACGTAACGTATTTTGAATAAGTATTATTTATCAAATTAATGCGCCTTATAAAAACGTATTAATTATCCAAACGTCCTATAAAAAAGTATTACTTGACAAATTAATACGCCTTATCAAAAAGTATTAATTATCCAATTAATTAAACAAACGTGACTTCTTATCGAATACACGTAACGTCCTATAAAAAATTATTATTTATCAAATTAATACGCCGCATCAAACCTGTTGTGAACGCAACATTTGCTTTAGAATAGTAGTTTAATTCCGTGGTCTTGCTGAACATTTTCGCTCATTAGTCACCTGTCGGCTGCGCAGTACAGACCAAACTTTATTCAGGAACGAATTTTGGTGAGCTTAGTTCTCTTGTTTGAATATTTCTTTGCCGTTTAGAAAGCATTGGTAATTTACTGTAATGTTTAATATTTGCGAATATTGTTTATATATTCAATGACCTTTTGCTTGTTTTAGTTTGAATTTTGTATTTGTTCTGGTTTCTTTCCAGAAACCGTGTCATCTGGGATTATGAAGAAAAAGAAAGTAACCTGATGCACGCGTATTCAATTAATCCTGCCTTAGATAAAAGTTGCGCTGAAAAGCACTAAATAGTCCGCAACAAAACCCTATTAATAATCTAATTAATTTAATTTAATAATTTTTTAAATAAAAAGATAATATATAATAATTATCTTTCTAATTTTTTAAATTATCGAAGTCTTTTACCATCAGTACGCGAAAGCCAAGGAAGCAGAAGGCAGCTACCGCGAAGCTGTGGCAGCGTACGAGTCTGCCCGCGACCCTGACAACGTCGTACGTCTGCTGCTGCATCAGCTCAACGCCCCTGAGGAGGCCGTAGCTGTCGTCAGGGCAAGCAAGAGCATCGAGGGCGCCAAGATGGTTGCAAAGTGAGATCAATTAGCAGCATTTCTGCTCATTATTTGGTATAATGCGTGAGATCAATTGGCAGCATTTCTGCTCATAGTTGGGTATAATGCATGAGCTCAATTAGCAGCATTTCTGCTCTTAATTGGGTATAATGCGTGAGCTCAATTAGCAGCATTTCTGCTCTTAATTGGGTATAATGCGTGAGCTCAATTAGCAGCATTTCTGCTCATAGTTGAGTATAATGCATGAGCTCAATTAGCAGCATTTCTGCTCATAGTTGAGTATAATGCATGAGCTCAATTAGCAGCATTTCTGCTCTTAGTTGGGTATAATGCGCGAGATCAATTAGCAGCATTTCTGCTCATAGTTGAGTATAATGCATGAGCTCAATTAGCAGCATTTCTGCTCTTAGTTGGGTATAATGCGCGAGATCAATTAGCAACATTTCTGCTCTTAGTTGGGTATAATGCGTGAGATCAATTAGCAGCATTTCTGCTCATAGTTGGGTATAATGCCTGACATCAATTATTATCATGTGATATTGTAAGCTTGAATATAATGCGTAAGATCAATTAGCATTGTGTGATATTGTTCGTTTGAATATAATTCGTGAGCTCAATTAGCAACATGTGCTAATTCGAAAAAATATAAAAAAACGTGAAAAAACGGTCACGTGGCGTTCTAGTGAAAATAAACCGTTTCGCCGTTTTTATCAGGTGTTGTGCGGGTTTATAGTGTTAAATTTGAATTAAAACGGCGACATGGTGTTTATTTTCACGTGACGGTCGGTCATTGAAATGCCGGTGATACCGTTTAACTTTAATTTTTCGAACAGTGTTGACGACCACGCAGAGGTATCTTATAGGTGTGTTCATTTGATCGTCGTGCTGAGGGGCCGTACTATCAAAAATAGTGTCCATCCTCCATCGGCAATTACCAAAGGCTGAATTTTCGACATATTTATTTCATACCCTTTAACCTTCAAAATATCTCTTATGAATCGAATTTTAGGTATTTAGGCTTTCGGGGCGACAGGCCGCCATAAGTGTTTCATGTTTAATTCGTCTTTCGCACCTGGTATAATTTTTCCTTTGGGCATCCATCAACACATTGATTTTTTTGTCTTGTACTTTTCACAACGCCATGAATTGGATTTTTTTTAATTCAGTGTGGAGCTTTTACCCCATGGGTAGTGTTACCCAAAAGTTTACCCAAAAGTGGTTCCCCCATAGGGGTAACCACTTTTATTCAATAAATAAATAATAAATAACGCCTGAATGAAATTAATACATGATATCACATTTGTGCAGGTTTTTCCAGCGTATGGACGACTACGAATCGGCGATCCAGTTCCTGGTGCTGTCCAAGTGTGCGGACGAAGCGTTCCAGCTGGCAAGAGCGCACGGCAAGATGGAGCTCTACGCGGACATCCTCGGCGACGACGCCAGCGTTTCTGACTACGCCAGCCTCGCCTTACACTTCGACAACGAGAAGAACCATTACCTGGCTGGCAAGTTCTACTACAAGGCTGGCCAATACGCCAAGGTTGGTTACTAGTTACCTATTTATTGCTACACGTATTTGTTTTCTCTGGAAGCCATTTAGAACAATCTTGTCCATACAATGAATCTCAAATTCTACTACAAGGCTGGCCAATACGCCAAGGTTGGTTACTACTTTCCCATTTATTGCTACACGTATTTGTTTTCTGTGGAAACCATTTAGAACAATCTTGTCCATACAATGAATCTCAAATTCTTTTAATTCTTACAATGTGGTTATTATAGGTTTCAAATATTTGTTAATTATTCCACTGTCGGCCAACTGTCCATCAAGCATCAAGTATCGATAAAAACGTCTCTTTAATAAACATATTTTCCGTCACTGTCCACCATCCGTCCATCAGAGCTTGAAGCAGCTGGAGAGGGCGGCGACGTCGTCCACCACAGGCTCGGAGGACGAGGCGGCCATGCAGTTGGCCATCGAGGTGGTGGCCGAGGCTGACGATGAAACGCTGACTCGTCAGCACATCGACTTCCTCATGGGGGAAGTCGACGGCATACCCAAGGTAGGGGATGTCATGTAATGATTAATGTAAAATAGCCTGTTATATTAGTCTGTTAAGTTGTTAAGTTCAACATTCGTATTAGGTTAAACTGGCGCAGTATGTTGACTTGAGGTGTCGGATTAACTCGATATATGAGTTAAAGGCCGACGGAGTTTAAGTTTAAGAGTTTACGAGCTTAATGAGTTTTAAGGCATTTCACCGTACCTGTGGTGAATATATACTAAGTGAGAATATATACTGACAATGAATGTCAGCATTTTGTAACTGCGCCAACGGCGCATCTAATGCAGCAAACCGCATGTAGGTGTTTGCTCTTTTTTTGCGTAAAAGAGTTTCAAAATTATATAAAATGAACATCTTTTAACAATATATACGCAGATTTAATTAAGAAAATGGTTTTTGCAGATTATTATTTACGTTAATCCAGCAGGTATTAAGCTTCTTTTGTAGCTGCGAAAAAAAAGAGCGTATAACGCAGCAAACCGCATGTATGTTCGTACTACAGTTTATGCGTGAGGCAGTTCCAAATTTATCTGTAATGAACATTTTTCAACGAAATGTACAAAGATTACTTTGAAAAACTGAAATTATAGATAATTATTCGCATTGATTTCCATGTGTTTGAACTCATTTTGAAGCTGCAAACTATGGAGGCGCGTTCAACTAGCAAATAGCATGGATTTGCATGCAATACTTTTCGCGTATGCCGTTTTAAACTTTTACAAAATGACTTCAATATGGATAAATATATTAGAAAAATAACATTTATAGCTTATTCGCGCAGATCTTGACAAGAATTAGTCTAAGGACGCATGATGGTATCAATACGGGTAATTGACAATGCTAAGGCTACATTATCAAGCAATTTTTTAGCATTTCCTTCTTTTTTAGGCAATTTTACTTATTTGGCTCCTCTGAACAATTAAAATTTTCAAATATGCCTTCTTAATATCTCCTCCAATGATTTTCAAGCTACAGAGTTAAGAGACATGTCATCCGATTCGTTAAGACCATATCTGACGACTCTAGGTGCTCTTTTTTCTGATGCGTACAAAACTGTACATGGTTTGGATTTTGTATTAAAAAACTAGGGATTGGGAATGGAAATAGTTATACAAAAAAAAATTAAACAAAAAATCGGGAAAAGGCTTCTAGTGTCGATTGATATTCACTTTATGAATTGAATGATAATGTCTATCGATGTTGTAGAAAAAAATCAAATAAAAATTAAAATAAAATAAAATGCACGTAAAAGTTCAAAGGAGCAAATTATTTTTCTTTTACTCTTTTACATACGTGTACGAAGTTCACAAAGATCCGCCAGTAAATAAAAATTATGCCTAGTCGTGTAACACTGTTGTTTTATATTGTGTCGGCAATGTCTCATACGAGCATCAGCTCATATATAGACGACTAATTGAGTCGACCCCAAAGATATATACAAAAAAACAACGCAACTCAGAGTTTTAAAAATGTTATCCAATTCTTGGTTTGTGATAAGCTCCACGACGCATCGCATTTCATGACATTAATCAGTGAGACATTTCACTAAGGTAAATTCGGGTATAGTTTTACCTCAACTGAATCAGATAGCTCTTCTCCGATTAACAATAATACTCAATCCAGTACCTATGCATCTTAGTTTGAAAATTAAACCTATTTTATCATACTTATCAGTTCAAGATTCAGCACCTGTATTTGTTTTTATTAGTGACTTTCATACTGCTCTAAACTTAATTTTACACTGTATATGATGCTCGTAAATTCACGGTACAAGACGCTTTCGAAGCCATGGTCTCCGAAAAACTGTTAGAGTCGGGCTCCGTGTTTGTCGCGCTCTGAAGTATGTAGTCCAGCGACTCGATGTATTCGATGACGTTGCGCAGAATTTTAACCTTTGTCATCTTCTGAGTCGGGTTACTGAATATCCTTTCCTTCGAAATTTCAAATGCGTCGTTTACATGCGGAGGGAAGAGTGAATATATTTCAACTAATTCAGGTTTTTCCAGTGAATGTGTTACATATAATAATATAATAATAATAATATTATTATTAATTAATTATTATATTAATTATATTATTATTATTTTAAATAATATAATAAACTTTAATTTCTATTTCATTTGAAAATTTAAGTATTTCATATGCCACACGTTTGACATGCCTCAAGGTCTATTATAAATATATGTATATTTTTCGTTACTATAGCTTGCCAATGATTCATTAGTTTATTCTTAAAATCCTGCGTGAAATCCTGAGCTGCATGATTTCAAAAATAAACTGTAATAATGCGTACTTCACGCTTACCGCGTGCAGGAGGCCAAGTATTTGTTCTGACTGGACCGAACCTCAACGGTTCACTAAGGCAAATAATGATATGTCTCATGCTTAATGCGTGCAGGAGGCCAAGTATTTGTTCTGACTGTACCGAGCCTCAACGGTTCACTAAGGCAACTAATGATGTGTCTCATGCTTACCACGTGCAGGAGGCCAAGTATTGTTCTGACTGTACCGAACCTCAACGGTTCACTAAGGCAAATAATGATATGTCTCATGCTTAATGCGTGCAGGAGGCCAAGTATTTGTTCTGACTGTACCGAACCTCAACGGTTCACTAAGGCAAATAATGATATGTCTCGTGCTTACCACGTGCAGGAGGCCAAGTATTTGTTCCGACTGTACATGTCGCGCAAGAAGTACCGCGAGGCAGCGCGTACAGCTGTCGTGATAGCGCGCGAGGAGCAGAACGCCGGTGAGCAAACGGGAGAGACTTGGTGGTGGCACTGGGGGATGATGTGGTTGAGTGTGTGATGTAGTGTAGTCTGCATGATACGGTGTTGGCAGGGTGGTACGGTGTTGGCAGGGTGCATGGATACGGTGTAGTCTGTGTGATACGATACAGTCCGTATGTCATACGGTGTATAGTCGGTCTGATGCGGTGTTGGCAGGTTGGTATGGTGTAGATTGTACCGAGATTTGAAAAAGACAAAAATTTAATAGAGAATGTTCAAAGACGTGCAACAAGGATAATTCCAGGCTTGAAGGGCAAGTCCTATGAAGAAAGATTAAAGATTATGAAGCTTCCAAGCCTCAGTTATCGACGTCTGCGTGGGGACCTCAATGAAGTATACGAGTAAACCCATGGTTTATACAAGGTCCCAGAAGGATTACTAGAATTTGAAACAAGAACCAACACCAGAGGTCACGGCTATAAACTAAAAAAATTACGCTGCAACTTCTCCACGCGACAAAATTTCTTCTCGCTTCGAATCACCGACATGTGGAACAGCCTCCCCGATTACATCGTTGGCGCTCCGAGTATGAACGCGTTCAAGAACAGACTAGATAAAGCTACAGAAAAATATATGTTCAGATTTGAAATGCCTAGCACCTTATCGAACCCGGTGGAAGTCTAGTAGCTACTTTAGACTATCGTCAGTTTTGGAAAGATCCGGTCAAATGACACGATTTCAGATCTTCTGTGAACATGTCACGAAAATTTCAAGAATCGGCGACAGGCCACATCAGGCCTTCTCTTCAGCGTCGACATCATATGTTATATTATGTTTATACGGTGTTGTCAGGGTGGTACGGTGTAGTCTGCATGTATGATACGGTCTTGGCAGTGTGGTTCAGTGTAGTCTGTGTGTAGTTTGTATGAAACGGTTGACTTACTGTATTATGTTCGAGTTAGCAAGTTATAGTCGAGGTAGTGTGACAGGGTGTAGGTAGTGTGGTATGGTGTAGTTGGTGTGGCATGGTGTAGTTAGTGTGGTATGGTGTAATTAGTGTGACATGGTGTAGTTAGTGTGGTATTTTGTGTAGTTATAGCGGCTGGGTTTATCTTTTGCATGCAGCTACGAATATTCCACAGTTCTATTAAGTTGTATTGAAGTTCGCTCTTCATATCATACACAACATGTTTGAAGAGTTTGCGTAGTATTCATTTATGCGTACATGCTAGCATGTGTATTCGTGCTGAATAACAACCTTTTAATGATTTTCATGAATGATTCCCATTATAAAAAATTTTACTGTCACCTCGTCCCCTCGCGCAGGGAACTACTCATCTGTATATGCTTGCATGTGTAATTGTGTATTCATGCTGAACAAGAACGTATTAATGATTTTCATGAATAAATTCCCCATAAAAAAATTTCCAATGTATTATTAACTTGAACCTCGCGCAGGGAACTACTCATGTGTATGTGTTAGCATGTGTATTCATGCTGAACAACAACCTATTAATGATTATCATGAATGATTTCCATTATAAAAAATTTTACGGTTACCTCATCACTTCGCGCAGGGAACTACCAGCACGCACACGACCTGCTGCTGGGGATGTGCAGGGAGCTGGCACGTCAGAACCTAGCCGTCCCTAGCGAGATGTCCTCATCCCTGCTGCTCCTACACTCCTACACCCTGGCTAGGATGTGGGTGAAGAAGGCTAAACATGACATCGCCGCCAGACTCCTACTTAGAGTCACCAACAGCATCTCCAAGTTCCCTGCCCGTAAGTGATCATCTTTTTCGGGAATCAAAAAATTTTGTTGGGTTTTATTATAATGTAAAAGTTTATCAAATTTTACTGCTCGCACACTGGTTTTATTATAATGTAAAAGTTTATCAAATTTTACTGCTCGCACACTGGTTTTATTATGATGTAAAAGTTTATCAAGGTGTGCTGTTCATGTGCGATCATGTATATCAGAAATTGCGAAACTTTTTGCTTTATTAAGGTATTAAAATATTGTCCAAATATTTTGCTTGTAAGCAAAATATTCCTGATCTTGTGTACCAGGAAATAATCAGATAAAGTGTTTTTATGTGGTATGAAAAGTTTCTTGCTCGTGACCGATGGCCCTTGTCTGGGATTAAGGAAGTCTCTGTTATTTTCCGACTGTTCAGAAAATCCCTATGTGCTTTTTTTTGCCAGTTGACGTTGATTATTGTCTGAGTGGAATTTCAAAATTAGTTTGCGTAACAAAATTACCATGGTAGCAAGGTTATTAATTTGCGAGTCTGTCAACCCCTCCATGTTTGATGCAGACGGAATTTTAAATTCTGGCCAGTATTTCTCATAGCTAGAAATTTTTCTTCCCATCTCGTGTTTTTAATCGGATGATTTGTAGCCTTGAATGCATTGAATCTGATTTGTAGCCTGTATGAATCTGATTTGTAGCCTTGAATGCATTGGCCATTATCCAGTTTTAAACAATCGCAGTAAACCGAGTCGTAAAGTTTGCTTCTCCGAAACCTCAACCAAAAAAAATGTCTGTATTAAAGTTATAAAACCCAACATCCACCCTGATACTGTTATCATTATTTTAATTATAATTTTTATTATTTTATTGATATTTTACTTTATTTATTATTTTTTTTTAATTGATTTTTTAATATTTTACTATTTTATGTTCTGTCATCCCCCAGACGCCGTGCCGATTCTGACGTCGGCCGTGATAGAGTGCCACCGCGCGGGCCTCAAGACGTCCTCCTTCAACATCGCCGCGATGCTCATGCGGCCAGAGATGCGCGACCAGGTGTGCATGCAACGCTTCATTCATTTATTCCAGTTCATTCAACAGACTCATTTAGTGCCGGAATAAAGGTATATGCGTACAATTTAATGACCATAGAGTGCATTATAATTTTCATGGGGTCGAACTATTCTTTAGATGACGTTTGTAGATCAAAGGGCAGATTTAGAAAATAATAATAATATATTAACGACGTTTCGAATGTAGCAACATTCATTTTCAAGTTAAGAGAAGCATTGAATAAGGTATTAGGAGGAAATTTCGGAATTCGAATCTTCAACCCCGTTATGTTTAGCAAATCAAATATCGTAGCAGTTCCTATCATCCCTAAATAAAATATATATTTTGGTAATAGCAGCAAAAAAATCATTGAGCAAGTAAACAATGGATAGTTTCGAAATTTGTAGACCCTTCTTCGATACAGTGGAATGGGAAGTAAGGTCCAGATGCATATTTTATATTAATTCTGTGTGTCAAATCATTGCATTATTAAAAGATATCGAAAAAAGTCCGCCGACTCTTTGGTGTGAATGATTGGTAAGTTTGCAATTTCTAACTTATTACGTTTGCTACTTTTCATACCCGCTATCTTTTACATACGATAATTCACACATTTGCTACTTGTTCTTGATTTTCACGAGGGACAGTCAAATCTCCCATTCGGTGATCTTATTTCCCAGTCTTTCATCATATCCCATAGTCTATTATTTTATTTTCCCTCGTTTACTATTTTCGCCCAATCAATTTCCCCACTCTCTTTCATTGTATGTCCATCTTTCCCTCTTTCTTAGTATATCTCTCTTTTACTTCCTTCCACTCTCGTTCTCTTTTTTCTCACTTGGAATATTTAACGTTTTTTATGCTCATGTTGACATTGTTCGGTACTTTAGTCTTGTTCCCGCATAGAAGGAATTTGTGGCGACCACAATAACAATCCTGCACGTTTCAAAAACGCAGGAGATTAACTTTAAAAAATAACGCTATTATAATACCAGTGACAAGCGGTGAGTAGACGTTGCTTAGCTAACAAGGCTAAATGACATGGATGATTATATAGCTAACGCTAACACGGCTTATTAATAAGGAGGATTAGCTAACGCTAACAAGGTTTCTGTTTCAGGTTTCTCAAAAAAGTTACATAAATTTACGAGTAATTCTCGCGCGCATTTGCTTGTAACGTTTGTCGCGGTTTCATATAGATGGTCTTAATTACTTCGAATTTTACTCAAAATATTTTTAGGACTCGGTCACAATTGGCAAGCATGTCTGGGGTACAGAATAGTTACATTATTTCTTCAATAATATCGTTCATTAATTCATCGAATTCCTGTGTTCCGGGAATAGGGTTCCCTTTCAAATTGTTGGTTCGATGTCATGCAAAAAGAATTCCCTTTAGGAAGTTATTTTCATATTTCTTATGTCACGATTTTTTATCGTCAGGCTCTGTTTTTTTTTTATATTCGTGTTATCTTATGCTTGCAGATGTGTTTGTTTATGGACACCCAATAATTATTTCTTGATGATATTTCTCGAATTCAAATCTGAAAACATTATCTATACTTCTGAAGCATAACTTTTTCTCTCTCTCGATGAAAAGATCGACGAGAAATACAAGAAAAAAATTGAAGCAATTGTTCGCAAGCCAACAAAAGGCCGCGAAGACGAAGAAGAAGCGAAGTCCCCTTGTCCGTACTGCAGCGAGGGCAACATGCCCGAGAGTGCCCTCGAGTGCCATAAGTGTCATCGACAGCTGCCATATTGCATCGTCACGGTATGTGCATATTTCATACTGTATTTGTATAGTTAGGCAGAAGTTTTTCTTTTATGCAAGTTTTATTGAAGACCAGAGCGTATATCTTATTAATGATTATCTTATTAATTTTCTCGATACTGCGAACTAGGCTTTTTGCGAGATTTAAAAGTTCGAATATAAGGTTTCCAAATTTTCATTTCAGTCATTTCATTTCATACTGTAGATATGCCTTGGTAATGTACTATGAATCTTCAATACTGAGGCTATGCCTTGGTAGTGTACTATGAATCTTCAATACTGAGGCTATGCCTTGACAGTGTACCATGAATCTTCAATACCGAGATTATGTCTTGACAGTGTACCATGAATCTTCAATACCGAGATTATGTCTTGACAGTGTACTATGAATCTTCAATACTGAGAATATGCCTTGACAGTATACTATGAATTTTCAATACTGAGGATATGTCTTGGTAGTGTACTATGAATCTTCAATTACGATGCAGGTGCTTTTATATGAATGGTTCATGGTGATATGGTGATAGCATTTAATATACATCATCTCTATTTTGATATTCATTGTTATGTTTTTACAGTATTTCGATCAAATTCATTTCCACGTATCATAATAATTATTTTTATGCGTTCTAGCTCATCTCGTTTGCTCTTCTAATTACTTAACCGTTTTACCGCTCAGGGTCGCCACATCGTAGCGAATGACGTCACGTTCTGCCCTTCGTGCCACTTCCCTGCCATCCGCACATTTTTCCTGCAGTAAGGCAATGCAGCGAACCGGCAGCGCTCGATTTTTTTTGTCATGCATCGTCAGTCAATTTTGCCATGCATCGTCAGTCAATTTTGCCATGCATCGTCAGTCAATTTTGCCATGCATCGTCAGTCAATTTTGCCATGCATCGTCAGTTAATTTTGCCATGCATCGTCAGTCGAATTTTTTTGCCATGCATCGTCAGTCAATTTTGCCATGCATCGTCAGTTTTGCCGCGCATTTTTTCAGCAGTCAGTGCAGCGAACCGGCAGCAGTCGATTTTTTGCATATACTTTATTCTAAGTCTATTAAATTTTGCATTTATAAATATTATTCTAGATTATAATCATGTTCAGGTCAAATGGAGGCAAGTAACTCGTGTTTGTTTGTTAGAATGATAATTATCATTGAATCATTTAAAAAGTGTTGAATGCACTCTGTACAAAAGAATTATTCAGTTCTCATCATCCAAATCCGACTATTGAAATTTCTTACATGCCGATTATTGACATTTTTCAAATCCGACTATTGACATTTTTTCACAAGCCGTTCTCAATTGATACCAACAAAAACTGCTGTCACCACGACCCGAGTTCTGCTTTCTGCTATGAAGTTTTATTGGAGTAACTTCATAATTATCTTCCTATATCATGTCACCTAATCAATAATCATTGTCACTTCCATACGCTACTGTTGTAGCTAACTTCATTGTTACCCTCACGTCACCTAATTATTGTCACCTAATCATTGTCCCCTAATTAATGTCACCTAGGTAATCGTTGTCGCCTAATCATTGACAACTAATCATTGTTACCTAATCATTGTCATTTAATCATTATCACCTAATCATTGTCATTTAATCATTATCACCTAAATCATGTCATTTAATCATTGTCACCAGGATACCCCTCATATTAAAATAATATTTATGAACATTAACAATTATAATCATTTCCCACGACGTCCCAGGCTGGTGGAGGAGGGCGGGGACTGTCCCATGTGCAGGGAGGCTGTAGACGCGGAGGCGCTGGTGCTCAGTGAGGACTGGAAGGATAAGGTGGAAGTCCACAGCCGCGAGGAGAAGACTGACGACTGAAGCAGGCGAGGACTGGAGCAGACGACTGAAGCAGACGAGGACTGGAGCAGACAAGGACTGGAGCAGACAAGGACTGGAGCAGACAACAACTGAAGCAGACGATGAATGGAGCAGACGAGGACTGGTTTGCACTAGGCCTAATTCAACATAAATAATCGCACCCGATGCTCCCAGAAGTTGGTGTACTTTTCGCATTCACTCCTGGAAACTTCGTTTCGTCCATAACTGAGATCGTTTTTGAAACTGTTGCCTGCATGTTTCTATTCATAATCAACTATAAAATATTATCAGAACAGTGAATTTTTTTAAATTGAACGGTAGGTTATTCATGGTTATGTACCTCTTCCTCTTGTATCAGTCTTTAGTCATTTGACTTAAACGCCTCTTCGAGCATCGCGTGAACGATCGTTGTTTGCGTTCAGCACCTCGAAGTGACGTATTTAAAGACAGCCGTTGTCTTTAGGCTGAACACCTTATTAAGTTATTAAATTATATTAAGTTATTGAAAATTATCGTATAAACTTATGACACGTTATTTCCTTGAAATTAATGGTCGATGGCACGCCATACAACAGCACAGTATTTATCATCAACATATTTCTAACTTGTCTCGGGCTTTGAACAACATATTGCTTCAACTTTTCATGTCATTGTTGCATGTGACAATTGTCTGAATTATCGTAAATAAAATATTAAATTATTATTTTCCGTAATTGTTCACTGTGCCCTGCGTTTTAATAGCTGTCACAGAAAATTGCCCATATGATTGGTAGCTGAATAAGTGATCACCGTTTAAACTTTAAAAGCATCGTAAATTTAGTGTGTAATGCAACAAATTTGGGTATTGTTTCGTATTATTCTGGTACTAAAATCAAGTATAAAATGTAAATTGCTTCACTTGTAAATAGCTAATGTAAAGTTTAGCACCACATGAATGGACCGCAGGTTAAATATCAATGTTCATCAGCAGTTAACTATTTTTTTTTTATAAATTTAACCCAATAAATTAGTAATTAAATTTATTCATCTCGCCTAAGAAAATTGCTGTTTATTTCACAGTAAAACCAACTCTGATTGAATTGTAGAATTACGAATTATAATAACAAAGAACTTGTTGCACATACAATGACAGGTTAAAGGTGAAATTAAACTTGTATTTGAAAGCAGAGTTTATTGAGAGCTACTCATGGAAGCGACCATTGGTCTGGTACTACAGGATTTATTTACAGGACTCGGCTCATATGTACAGGAGTTGACTCTAGGACGCGTCGGGTGGTGAGGGATGATAGTGGTGTTACTCAGTGATAACACTGCACTGCAGTGGTGTGACAGGTTAGCACTGCTGCAGTGGTGTGACAGCTTAGCACTGCTGCAGTGGTGTGACAGCTTAGCACTGCTGCAGTGGTGTGACAGCTTAGCACTGCTGCAGTGGTGTGACAGGTTAGCACTGCTGCAGTGGTGTGACAGCTTAGCACTGCTGCAGTGGTGTGACAAGCTAGCATCATCTCGCACCTAGCAATAGCGATACTCAAAGCTAATTTTTGTGGCTTTGTTTGTGCATGAGTCACTAGAATCTACATAACGCTCTCTTATAACCTGGATTAACAATAGTGATGTGAATTTCGGTGACCGCAGGTGTAGCCACCACCACATCCGTGGTGCACTTAGTCTGTAATCCGCCGATGCTCATTTAGTCTATTAATAAATATTACAACAAATGCTCTAACGCTAACATAACGGCTGCCACGACGCGCTTTGAGTGAGCTTCACTCACGCTACAGCTGCCACGCTAGTATATCGGCGCACGATTCACTCACGCTACAGCTACCACGCTAGTATATCGGCGCACGATTCACTCACGCTACAGCTGCTACGCTAGTATATCAGCGCACGATTCACCCACGCTACAGCTGCTACGCTAGTATATCGGCGCACGATTCACTCACGCTATGTCTGCTACGCTAGTATATCGGCGCACGATTCACTCACGCTACAATACAGCTGCTACGCTAGTATATCGGCGCACGATTCACTCACGCTACAGCTGCCACGCTAGTATATCGGCGCACGATTCACTCACGCTACAGCTGCCACGCTAGTATATCAGCGCGCGATTCACTCACGCTATGTCTGCTACATGTTCACTTAGCGCGCGATATAAAAAAACGCTGGTTTAGAGGCAATCCGTCTACATTTTATTCACAAATACTTGAATTGCATATGATCGGGACTTTAAAATCTGCAATTCTCGAACTATGATTATTTTTCAATTCACATTGTTTGAAGCCGAATTTTCTTGAACAGGAAATTACAGTATTCATTAAGTTTGAATTCCGAAAGATGCAAGTCATCGTATGGTAGCGAGTGCCAACAGAGCATTTCACAATTCTCGTAGAAATAATTCAATCGATAATTGGACGCATTCATCTGTATGGCAAATAAATGATTAACTAGGTATTTATTTAACTATAGCGGTAAGTTGGAATTATTCGATTATGGGAGTAAAGTTACACCGAACACAATAAAGAAAAATAATCATTGCTGAAGAGAGTATCTATTTGCAAACCAAGTTAGGTTTCGATCTTATTCATCATGATAGAAGAACAGGAAGAAATTGGAGGAAGTCTTATAACCTGATTACAAATCTATAAGTACCAATAAACACCGTTCTTCTATAAGATCCTTCTGTTCAGATAAATAAAAATAATATAATTACTGAAGTATACACAATTCAACATACGAGTCATTATACACATTCCTTCATTCATCTTATTTGCATATCTGCACCGGCAACATGCGCTTTTAACTTAACTGTGAACAATTAACATTGACAAATTAGATAAGGTAATAATTAAGGTATTTTTACTTTGAAACTGTTCATACATTTCAGCTTGAAGCTTTAAATTCGAAATGTCGACTAGAGCTAATTAAATTAAAAATTGAAAAAGAACATAAAAGTAAACACATTAGTGGAGCAAATGTTCGAGAACATACAAATTTTCCAGCAGAACAAAAAAATTTGTGCGAAATTTAGTATAGAAATACACCTTGCAATCACTTAGAAAACAAGCTAATTTTGAAAAAGACCAATCTCTTCTTTTGTGGCTCATTCAACAAAATATTTAGAAACCCTCC
This sequence comes from Hyalella azteca, assembly GCF_000764305.2. Lineage (NCBI taxonomy): Eukaryota > Metazoa > Arthropoda > Malacostraca > Amphipoda > Hyalellidae > Hyalella > Hyalella azteca. Next base: position 157,591 of record NW_025940812.1, read on the forward strand.
GCATAATTTGAAGGCCAATTGGAGAATAAATATCATAAAAAACACCGAGTTCAAGTTCTAGTCTAAAACCAAGTCATCATAAACGCGTACTATAAAACCTAGAAACTGAGCAAGTCATTCACCAAAATGAAATATAAAAACTTAATCAAATAACTTCTTCTCAAAAAAGTGACAAAGCTCGTTTCCAAGCTGGTCGCACTTACGCTAAGCTGGCTATCACAGAGAGTTTTTAACACTAAGACACAATTGGAAAACACTTCGCACATTTTCGGTAGCACGTGTCACTTTCCATAGTTTACACATGTATCACTTTCGGTTGGACACTTCCAAGTGTTCTGTCCAGTTTCCATAAAGTACACCCTCACATATCGCAACATTGTCTTCAATTCACTTTAATTTTCCATCCAAAGTTTACACCGACTGACAAATGCATAGTTTCATTTCAGGGGGGTTAATTATCACTTGATGCTTCACCTCCCGAGTAGCATTTTTCTGTTGCATCAAAATCCATCACTCGTCCCTCGTAGGAATAAGCCAGAACAAAAATCACTCGGCCAATTAGCAACTGCGCTATTCCTGGCGTCTTCGAGCTGGTACATTATACGCAGAATAATCAGAATAATTTACACGCATTGATACCACCGTGATAAACAGAAAAGTGTATATAACTACCAACAGCTTAGTATTCAAATATTCTACACGAATATTTGTCCGAGTCTTAAAACAAAAAATCTTTTCAAGAGAACTCCTCTTATTGAGCATCAATGAGCTCTTTTAACCCTCTCGCTCCATGTAAATATACATTATATAAATGAACTGCAAGCAAAAAGCGGACTGATCTCTGCTCATCAACATGAAAGGGTCCACGTTAAATTCTAGGCGGAGATATTGGTATAAATGGACGAATTATTCACCTTGGACAGTGAATCACAAGCAAACAACACGCAGATACGATGCACCGAGTAGAACGATCGTGCGAACGACAGAGAGGATATTCCTCTTTTGGCACTAGCCTTCATAGTTGGCATAGAAACAATGACAATAGAACGTAGGTAACTATTTAGATAACTTCCTCCAATGCCTGTGTGTCTCAGCTAGTGAATATATCCGACTAGGCATTGAAGTTTCCTCCCGCGCCAACTGATGCGGGACATAAACTCCATCAAATTTGCCGTACTTACATTAATCTAATGAATGATGGTTCGTGATCGAGCAGAAGCTTAGGAAGGTTGTTCTGCGAAGAAACAAACGTGAATTCACTGTGATACCTTAATGTGATAACGACAACAACAAAATACAGGAACTGGTCAACGGAATGCGTAAGTAGGATCCAAAGTTGATAAGCCTTCCAAAGCTCAGTTCTAAAAACGTGCATTAAAAACAAAACGTGCTGCAAGAATAGGCTGAGTAAATAGAAGGAATTTGAGACAAAATCTATACATAAATAGGCAAAAGCCAGAAATTTATCGAATGAAGAAATAACAATCCACCGACAACTAAGACTTGAAAGTAGTCTGAGAAACATCCGGCTGCAGAGACCAATAAAATTGGTGTCCTGGGCAGGATATTTGTGGTACATCGAAGGAACAACAAAGTATGTCAACCATGTAAATGAATTTCAGGATTAGAAAATTTTTCATTTAAAACAAAGAAATACGATGAGTTTAACGAATGACTGGTGAATCATCATTATTATTGGCTAACGATTCCGCTATTTCAAAAGAAAGCGCCACAGGATGGTCATGGTCTCGACTGTCATCAGATGCCATAACAGAGACAAGTTCTTCCACTTTAGTCTCGGCGAAAGGAGGAATCTCTGTTGTTGAATTTATCGTACGTGTTGCGTCCGTGGCACTATTAAATGTTTTTACCAATGATTCAGTGGTCAATATAGGTTTCGTTGAAACTGAATTTATACTAGATGAATTTGCTTCGCTGTCTCCAGTAACTTCTTCTTCGACTTTGACTTCTTCGATTCTTTTGCTTCCGGAATTTTCAAGTTTAATCACCTCTAAAATATCTGCTCCCTTCGTAACGTCAGTTTCGAAGTTTTGATTCTCAACCGTGACGGTTTTATTCTCGTGCGTTATCGCCTCAATGTTCTGAAAAGAAACGGTTTCGTTGACTCTCTCATTAATTGCGATTGCCGGGGGAGTCGCCTGAGAAGTAACGTCAATCTTCGGTACAACTCCCGACTTCACAGAAGCTTCAACAGTAGGCGCCAGGACGTCTATTTTCCCTTCAACTTGAGGTTCTGAGGCCATTGTTGTTTGTAACAATTCCTGAGAATTTGGCAACAACGTGATACTTTCTACAGCTTCTTCGAACCCGGACTGAATTTCTGGTACATCTTGAGCTGCTACAGCATCAATAACTTTCTCAAATGATTGAGTAACAACATCCGATTCAGCAGCTGAGTCTACTCTTGCTTCTGGAGTAACACCAATCAAGGACTTGGCAGAAGTTTCAACTGGAAATTCGGTACCGACAGGCAACTCTGTTGCAAAATCTAAACCGTTGAATTCTGAAATTGTTTTAGCATCTTCTGGAAAGTAAAGTTCCGTTACGTCCTCGGGTAATATCGTCGTGATTTCCTCCAAACCGATTGCCTCGTTTCCATGGATAGCAGCTGAGATTGTCTCTTCGACTTCGGACATTTTAATGCCATGTGCTTTCGAATCACCTTCTGCCGGTGTAACCTCGGTTTCGAAATTGTCAAAATTTTGTTCGGTAGTAAATGATTCTGAAGCAAATTCAGTCAACAGTTTCAGCGATTCCTCGTGAACTGCATGAACATCGTCAGAAAATTCGCTAGAAGAAGCAGTTGTGTTTTCATGCAGTCCGTGCTCAAGCTTAGTGACGTTTCCGAGCCCACTAGTCCAATTATGAGGCACCTCACTGTGTTTAATTTCGCCATTTGTCTTGCTAGAGTCGTCAGGTTTTGAATGATCCAATACTTCACTCTCTTCTTCTGGAGGAAGCGGAGTGGACGGTGGTGGAGGAGTGGTGGTAGTAGTTGTGGTAGTCGTTGACGTGGTCGTCGGAGGAGGGGTCGTAGTGGTAGTTGTGGTGGTGGTGGTGGTCGTAGTGGTTGTGGTCGTGGTAGTAGTAGTGGTAGTGGTGCTGGCGGTAGTAGTGGTAGAAGACGTGGACGGAGTTGTGGTAGTTGAGGATACGACAGATTTGTCGCATTCTACTTCGCTGCTGTTGCCACATTTTTGCGTTTTCACATCAAAAATAGTTTCGCCTGTGCATAGAAATCGAAGATCAAGCACTTTGTCTTTCGTGAATCCAGGAGAGCAATAGTGGAAAACCTTGCAGTCCGCTTCAGGATCGGCATAAAACTGCTCGAGTTCTTTGTCTTTGCAAGTAAAGTTCGTCTCCGGTATATTATTTTTCGTGATGGAAGGATGCGATTCAGGCGTGCTGGTAGGTGCATCAGGAGTTGATTCTAGTGTAACGTTACTAGTCGATTCTCCAACCTCTGATGTAGCGTTACCAGCTGCGCCGGCAGGAGGGATTGCAGTAGTCGTTACTTCAGAAGTAACAACTGATCTGTTCGCCGCAACGTCGCTTACGACGGGCGTTGTAGTGGTCGGTTCAACATCGACAGAGCTCTGGTTCAACATTTCACTACCGTCAAGAACCGTGCCAGACGATGTAGCAGAATCATCTACTTCGACGATCGTTTCGGGAGCTCCAGTGGATTCAATTACTTCAGAGGTAGTAACAGAGCCGTTTAGTGTTTCAGGCGTGGTAGCAAGTTCATCTCCAGCCTTTGAATCGTTGAATTGATCGTTTGAAGGGACCGGTTGAATCGCAGCCGTAGGTTTATTGGGAAGCATTGCAGTTGCCGAGCTAAGTGATGGCGATGACATCATTTTTTCATCCGACACCGTATCCGCCAACTCGTCTTGAGTCTGTCGGGTGTCGGAAACAGCTGCTTGTGAAACCGAGAAAGCAGATTCTCGCTCCTTGTCTGAAACTGTTGTATCGCCATTGATCCCAGCAGGAGAATCAGTTGTGGGCATGATTGATGAAACTGTCGTTGATGTTTCAGGTGACCTTGTGTTCGATGATTCAACGGTCGAACCCAAATTATTAGCGTTTTCCTTAGCCCGGAAACCATTCTGCGGCAGCTGATTTGTATTTTTGCTAGTATTTGATATCAGAGCAGCCTTTTCGTTTCCCTTTTCGTTCTCCTCGTCTTCTGATGCATTTACATTATTAGCAGAAGTTACAACTGAAGAGAAACCGGAAATTATTTTAACTGTGTTTTTATTTTCATTTACGTGCCCAATATCCAGGGTTCCCATAATGTCGAAAACCGATATAGGCCGGTTTTCATTTACGTGACGAACTTCAGAAAAATCCTCGTTCCTGGGACCGAACTGAGTGAAAAACGAACTTCGCTTTCTTCTTTTGGCCAAGGAAATTTCTGGATAGCTCAGCGAAGCCAGTTGCTTGCCGCTATTCTTGTTCTTTTTCACGAATCCCGACGAGTCTGCATCGTGAAGCGAGTACATTTCAACAAAAGTCGAACTGTATCCGTTCTTCCTGATCCATTCCTGCAGTGTAGCGAGGCTGTAGAGCGCTCGTCGAACTCTTGCGTCCTCCATCTCGTTCAGAGAATGAACGCTGTTAACTAAAGGTGGTAGAGCGCTTCGACGTAACCTATGCGAGACCAACAGTGAGCCGGACTTACTGAAAGATTTTGATGATTTCCATTTACCTTCTTTAACGAGTGACTGTAGAAGTAGAGGGTCTTCTTTCCTCCCAGGAATTTTTTGTGTCCCGAAAACATTGTTTTCTGAAGAATCATCTTCGACTGGCGAGATAGGACCACGAGGAGATAAGAATTCCTCGAGAACCTCGTTCACGCACCGAACTTTGTGAGGGAGCTTACACTTCTTAGCCCTCTGGGAGAAGACGGTTCCGAGGGTACAAGAATGCGTGACTCTGAGTTTCTGGCCGCTGTGAGTTTTCTTGCAAATTGAATATGAGCGACACGACGCAGCGATATCAGCGACCGGGAAGCCCATGGGACGAGTCCGGCACAGAGGATCGTCCGCCTTCACGCTCGAGGTTTGCTTCTTGCCCGACGAACCTGCAAGGCGGAGGCAATACGTTGAAAAGGCCACTCAAGAATGCTACTGAAAAAGAGGCCAGTTAAAAAGAGGCCACTCAAAAAATGAGGCTCCTCAAAAAACGTGGAAGAGGCCACTCAAAAAACGATAATGTGGCTCGCGCTGTCATTTTGAATCATTACGTCGAAACAAAAATTAATTTAATCAGTGGCTGTGTGCAGATTGCGGAAAAATAATGCCCATCTCTACTAGATCCACTTCAAAACATAATTTTATTGCTATTTTTGCAAGCTATATATCGGTCCATTATTATTCCAGCTGCTGGGATAATGGGAGCACCCTATGGTTCCAGCGGCCTAGGTCCCAGCTATTGGTACCCAGCAGCCTAGGTCCCAGCACCCTATAGTCCCAGCTATTGACCTAGGGTCCCGCAACTGACTTTACATGTCCAAACATTGAATGGATGAACGATCAGGGCCTATACTTTCAAAAAAAAGTTAAGAGATCGTAAGTTCATCCGCCAATCATTGACGGCCTTTCAAGCAAAATCCACCAATAATAGACAAGTAAATAGAGCGCAAGTACTTACGTTCACTTAGCGAGTTTTGAAAGTATGGGCCCTGGTTATTACGCACCTCGAAGAGATCTCTTATTCCTGTTGTTGAAGTTGAGAGTCTTTGAAAAAATCACTTGGGAGCCTCTTGCATTTGGAGCTGTCAGAGAATGGACCTGGGAAACAGGACTGGGAGCGAGGCTGCGTTGTGGATTAATGGCAGAACCGGAGACGGGAGCAGGAATTTCTTGGCGGGCAACTGCTACAACGGGACCGGCGCCGTCAACACGTGGGAAATCAAACTGACTTTCCGGGAGCAACGATGCGATGTCCACAGGAACTGCGCATGAATACTTGAGTTAGGCGAATTTTGTTTCCGACATCACAATGCACCGTCAAAAACTCGGTTGATAAATACTTTCATCATAAACCGTTACCGTGCATTTATAAATTAAGCATATCGAATTTTTAGATTAAAAAATCACTAACATATGAAACATAGGCAGCATTAGCATTAGTTCAAATAACTTCAATTTTCAGTTTATTTATTTTGAAAACGTTACTGAAAAATTCGTGTGATATCGGCGAGTAAATGCCACATAAGCCGATTCATACCAAGAAGCAGTGTTGTTAACTGAGTAAAATTTAAAACATGGAACAGACCTCAATACAGGGAATACTAGTGAAAAATATGAATTCATCTATAAAATTACGGGCATATATATACGCCATAAATTGCTATATATGTCTGTGGAAGTGCCAGATTGCCTAAAAACTAACCGTTTTTCAACTTGATTGAATTGCAACAATCCTAATATAATATTGAATTGAAACAATCACAATATCGAATTGCAACAATCACAATTGGCTATAATCATAGGCAATTTCAGTTTAAGGAATAAAGTCGATTATTAGTTCCGCGCATGACTGTTGACTGTTGAATGATTTCTGCGAAACTTGAAAAAAATTAAGTTAAATTAAAAAAATATAAACGCATTAGTTGACAGGTCATACATTGTTGAACCTGGCTAAAAACTATAATAGCACGAGACAAAGATAGACATATTAATTGGTCCCGGCCGTACCAGGATGTCTGTAGTGCTCGTTGAGGTGGTAGAAATTCTCGGCGTTTAGGCAGTCGACGTCTGAAGGATCGCGACACGTGCGGCTCTCCTGGTCGAAGATGGTGCCGTTGCCGCAGAAAAACTTGTTGTCCAGTGAACTGAAAATGAATCACGGTAAAATAAATTACTTTCATACTTTTTGAAAATGTTGTGAGAAGGGTTTTTTAACATGAAACAGAAATTCGATTATTATTAGCGTTGAATAAACTGCTTGTAATCCTGCTTGCAAGATGATGATATAGAAGCAACTGAAGTTCCATCAAGTTCAATAAATCGGTAAATCACGAGCCGAAACGTACGATAAAACAAATGAACTCACCAACGAAACAATAAAATGAATCCATAACGAACCTGCCGTCGAGTTCTGGTGAGCAGATGTGGAACATGAAGCAACCAGCCTCGATGTCTGCGTAGAGTCCGCCGAGGACTTTGCCTTCACACGTGAAGCTCGTTTCCGGAAACACGATTGGCGCTGGAGTCGTGGTTGTCGTCGTTTCGATGGCATCTTCTTGTGCAATTGCGTCCACAAGTGAATCCTTTGATGTATCCTCGACTTGATCCACGATTTGATCTTGAACTTGTTCCAAGACCTGAGAATCCCCGTGCACTGCGAAGTCGTTTTCCGGTTTCGTTGGAACGGTTTGCAGTCTTTGGGTATTAGTCCGAGTCTTAGTTGGTCTAGAAGACAAAGAGGGTTGTAGTGATGAAATCACCCTCAAGGGCAGTCGGTTCCTATTCCGTTCCTGGGTCTCGTCAGCTTCAGCTTGACTGGTCGAGGGTCTACCAACTGCAGGTTGCCTTCGAGTTGCAGGAGGAACGACAGTAGAAGATTGACGAACTCTGTCACGCTTTTCTTCTTCTTTTCGGATAAATCTGAAACGTCCACGAGATGAGACTCGACTTGTAAGTTCATGAGGCACATTGGCAACATTCTCACCATTTCTGGCATTTACTTGATTTCTCCTGCTACCATCCTTACGTCTACTAGAAATAACAGAATCAATATTAGACACTGGCACAGAAGAATCAAATCTACGAGAGTCAGAAGGTAGGTCTGAGTCCAAGTCTAAGTTGGTTATCGTTGCTGAGTCAGCCCTGGGGGAAGAATTAACAGCAGTTACAGTCCGAGTCTTAACGTTTATATTAGCTTCGGTCTGGCGTCCAGAAGCTCGATCTGTCAAAGGAATAGAAGTTAAAGAGGAAGTTCTGCCCACAATCCTGTTCCTAGAACTGCTGAAAGAGGATCGTTGTCTGTTATTAGGGTTAGTGGGGAGTATCTCAAAGGGTGCGGTTTGTCGTTTGGTTCGTTTGTACAAATGTCGAAAGTGTCTAAGCGTTCGTTCTACGTTGGATCTATCAGGATTACTGCGAGGTAACCTAAGCACGTCTTCAAAATCGGGAGGGGGCTCTCTAGTTAGTGGAATGTTGGGGGGATTTTCGGATATCGGTGGGACTTTAAACTCATCGAGAGTCTCTAATGTGTCACGTTGTAGGGTCTTTTTTCCCTGAGCTGCCAACCTTAACAAAGAAGGACGGAGATGAGGAGCTGGGTGCCTCTGACTATCCGTGCCTTGATCGAGAGAGAATTGCGATATTGGGGTCTGGATATGAACGCGTGAGGACGCCGAAACGGAGGTCGAAGAAGTGGTTCGCCTACTGACCACAGTGAAAGGAGGTGCGGGCATTGAGAAGCCTACCGACGAAGACGAAGTGGTCATGCTTGTGGTGGAAGCCGTGACGCCTGAGGGAATGCCCTCGGGACCCGAGGGGGCAGAGGTTGGGAATCGGAAAGAAGACGCTTGGGGTTGTGGGGTTGTTGAAGTTGTGGAGGACGAGGGTGATGAGAGAGGTGCAGAATTTTGTTGTGCAACGGGAAGGGTAGGGATTCCTAATGAGAAGGTGCGGGAATTTTTTGAGGTGCTTGGTCCTATAGGAGGTTCGGGAAGTGGTGAAGGAAGAGAATCTAGAGGAGGGGTGTCCCCCATCAATGCTTCAAGGGGATCGAGCACCAGTGAGGCGACATCGCTCGTAGGAGGTTCGGGATCGAGTCTGTTGGAAAATATTCGTGAAAAAAATGCTTTTGGATCAAGTGACGGCGATAGCGACGAACCATGGGTAGAACGGGTAAAATAATTTACGGTTAGATGTATCGAAATGAAATCTCCAGAAGTGAGTCCTAGTAAATTTACTCCAACAATACCCACGACTTTCAAGAATACTTCAGTATAATGAATGTAAAAGATATGAATGAAGGCAATGAAGAATAACTAAAAAATCGATATCTACATCTCCGATCACATGGGTCTTGGAAATAGAAAATCAGTTAATGAAAATAAAATATCAATAATACAGTGTGCTGCTCACCGTCCTTATTTTGATCATTTTCTCTATATAAATGTATATTATCGTACCTGTGAAAGAAACTAGAATTTTTCAACATCCGATTTTTAAAATTCCTTACAAATGACGTAAAAGAACGCAAACGGGAGGCACAGAGAGGTGAATCATTTCGTGAAGCTGATGCTTGAAAATGAACGCGGTCTATAATTTTTTTAATATAGAACAAACAATTGTAAAAGGGGACTCCTATTATAACGTGAAATTAGGAGTTCTAGAAACGATAACGTCGTAAAATTTAGTGAAGGTTAAATTTAAAAATTAAATTTAGTGAAGGTTTAGTGGTTCCACACATACGACGTAAAGATTTTTTGTGAAAAAATGTATAGGCATTTAATCCGCTAATATAAGAAGAATCGCCTATTTAATTTAACATTTATTGTTAAGAGCCTATTAACCGCGGTTAAGAATCGCCTATTTAACCGCAGATTAGAGCGACCACAAGTACTCTATTTAGAACGTTATTTTTACCCTAAAACATTAAATTTACTATCCCCTAAAAATTTTCTAAAAAACATGAACTAATGTTGTAACACCACGAAAGCAGAAGGAAAAGCTGGAAAGAAAATGAGAAGAATGTGAGCGATAAACATGCTTGGTGCCAGACACGAATTTGACCTTTCAATAATTTGAAATATGTGCCGATATCCTGAAAAAATTTGTAGAAATTTACGAAAAATAAAATAAAATAAATATGAATATTTGTTCACAAAAATGAAACAATGATCATTCTACTATAAAAATCATCGAGCTCCTCGACGCAACTATTTCTCGAAAAAATATAACTCAGTACTCACTGCAGTGAGTGACAGAGAGCGCATTTTCTCGTCGACGAAAACGTGAAGTAACGGACAAACGGACGGACAGACGGACAAACAGACAGACAGACGGACATGACGAGCACAATAAAGTCTTATCTCCATAAATGAGAAAATGCGCTAAAAATAAAGAAATATATAAAAATATATGTTCAAATTAAAAAAAAATGCGTTGCGATCTGTTCGTGGATGTTAGTTCATGATCGTAGAACGATAATTAAATCGTCGCACTTAGCAAGCATTGATTAAATGAAGCCCTGCGCACTTCAGTACTGTATTTTTGTATCATTTGTTAAAATTGTTTTTCTATACCTTTTGAAGATAGAGCTTTAGGGCACACATGAATTGACTTAAACTTCAATAAAGACAAACAAAATAAAAAAATATAGTGTAAATAGCAGTACAACATCGGTATATTATGAAAATTATGCATGAACTGACGAAAAAGTCACTCGTGTACAAATAAGGATTAAACTCGAGGTTCTAATCCAAACGCCCGCAAGAAAAGGAAGAAATAGATTACGGTAAGAGCAAACATTGATGAGCAATTACATGCAAACATGCAAATGAGAAATCCAAAAATATTTAGTTGGAAGAGGAATCGAAAAGTTGATAATGACATGATAGAATTTACTTAAAGAGGAACTAATAATGAACAAGAAGTGATATAAAAATGGTGGTCATAGAACAAACCCATAGAGACAAGCAAATCATATGAAAATATCTCGAAATCTAGTAAAGAAAAGTCGAATAAATATTAGAAATATATCAAAATAAGAATATATATAAGAAATGATATTAAGATAATATATGTTATTTTTATAATAAATATTATAAATATATCAAAATAAGATGTATTCTTAAAACGGAACGCTATTCTACCCATCATGAGAATAAATCATATAAGATCAAAATATAAGACAATAATCGGAGGAATTTGTAACATCGTATAACATAAGAATATATTAAAATAAAGACAATAATCAGGGGAATTTGTAACATCGTATAACATAAGAATATAAAGATAAAGACAATAATCGGAAGAATTTGTAACATTATATAACATAAGAATATAAAGATAATAATGGAAGGAGTTTATAAGAAAGGAACGTACGCGGTGTCAGGTATAATGCCGGGGCCGTACAGGTCGTTGTTGAGGTGGTAGAAGCTGGCAGATTTACTGCAGTCTACCTCATCCTCGCGCTCACATACGCGCGTCTCTTGGTCGAACACCGTGCCGTTGAGACAGCGGAACACGATGTCCCGTATGGTGCCTGGGGTGCACGCGGCTCAAGTTAATACAGTGAATAACAACAATGATATATTAACTTGGCAAGACACCAACTATAAACAGAATTCGCAAAAAAAACGCATCAAAATACGCAAAATTCTTAAACAATAAATTAATGTAAAACAAATTAATGTCTACTGTTTCGTCTATGAAGTAGGACAAAAATATTATAAGTGTATTATCATTTGTACGTCGGATTACTCTGAAATTCTGAATGCAAGAAAAAATTTATTACAAGTGGAGTGTCATTGAGCGTTTGGGAAAATAAATTAGGAAAGCTAGAAATGGATATGTAAATTCAAAAAGTACTTTACGAAAGATTCCAATCCTTTAAATATTCTAGCTTGTCATCACCTTGTGGTGAGTTATTTAACGAGTTATTGAAAAAACATATCCACAACAGATTTCCTCATAAGTGGCACAAATCTAATTGAATTTCTCATATTATCAAGTTCTACATTGTGATATCTGTAGTAATTTTGAAAATTTTTCATTAACTTAATTAACCTCACTATTTATAACTAAGGCCCGACTTTCCATCTTCACCGGACTGGATCAGAACAACAACAAACATGCAGCACACAACTTTTCGTTTGATTTGTGATTGTCAAGTACAAGTGAAAACAACTGTAAACTGAAGGATGTTAGTGTAATAATTCAATGGTAATATTAGTACAATTTCAGTTTTTCGTTTGATTTGTGATTGTCAAGTACAAGTGAAAACAACTGTAAACTGAAGGATGTTAGTGTAATAATTCAATGGTAATATTAGTACAATTTCAGACCGTTTTCGCCGAGTGTGCAGACATGGAACATCTGACAGCCCATGTGCGTGTCGGCGTAGTAACCTCCTATCACCTTCCCTACGCAGCTGAAGCCTGTCTCTGGCACGTCTTTGGGCGTCACGGGCTGGAGGATAAAATACGGAGATTAACACGCGATAAAAACCTATCAATTACACACCCGAAATTACCTTATGAACAGTGAATATTCAAATGCATGGGGCCTATTTGTGACAGAATCAAACCAGATTACCGACACTTACCCCCAATCATTACCAGTCTACGACGTACAACCAATAAAACATATACATATACAATACATATATAAATATAAATCACATTAACAAACACACATCAATCAAATTTACTTTCAACAATACACTAATATATACCAAAT